>NW_006973682.1:0-818 GCF_000164805.1 Carlito syrichta | reverse complement strand
AAAAAAACAGCAACCATGCTAACTTATAGAAACAAAACAAAACATAAAACATGATAAGAAAATGAAAAAACAGAGCAAATTCCGTAGTAACGACAATACAAACTGAACTTTTGATCAAACAAAAATCAATTACAGACAAACTCTCAAAAGAAACCACACCAATATATACAAACAAAATAAATAAATAAAACACAATAAGAAAATGACAGAACAGGGGAATCCACCATAGCAAAGATAATACAACTGGAACTTTGGATCTAACAAAAAAATTGGCTTAGAAAGAAATTATCAAAAACAACCACACCAGTGAGAAACAAGAAATCACCAAATTGACAAAACAGAGAAATCAACAAGAGCAACAATAATATAGCTTGTACCTTGGATGTAACCAAAAAAAAATCAATTTAAAGAACCAGAAAAATATATTGTAACAAGTGTTCTGTAGGATCCCTTCCAAGGTTTGCAATAACACCCTTCTGTAGCTTATCTTTCCAAGTCACTGGGTCTTATATAAACACAACAGGAAGTGATTCTGGTCATTGATCACAGAACACGGTACCGGACATCATTCATTGTCAGGTTAAAGTCCGTGCCTTCCAAACATCTCAGTGGCCATATTGGCTCCTAGTGCAAAAATTACAGGAGGGGAGAGGCAGTGGGAGCCTACATTGTGTCAGGGGGCACTAGGAGATATGAGTAAGGGGACAAAATGTTATCAAGCTCAAGTCCAAGGATCAGGAAAGGGAGGGTTTGTCCAAAAGTTGGTGGATATGAAGATGGGATATGATCAGTTCTTCTGACTGGGAACTGTGTCCTGA
>NW_006973681.1:0-985 GCF_000164805.1 Carlito syrichta | reverse complement strand
CCCCATTCATGGCCACAGAACCAGACCCTGTCTCTAAAAACATCAGAATCATACACAGATTTTCAAACTGCACATGATGTGTTTCACAGGGTGACTGTTTTAGAGCCAGGGAAAAATGGGATTGGGGGGAAGAAATATCCCTGGGGCGAGAGAAGTGTCCCTGAAATCTCTTGGCAATAGGTTCTCATTGCTGAATCAGATGTTCGGCCTGTCTTGGACACATTTCTCACTTAGGAGAGGGGAGACGGCAGGGATCAGACAAGGGAGCCTCGGGAAATCCCACACCAAAGTGAGGGCAATCATGGTGGGGTTGGGGATGGAAAATGCTGAGCTTCTCGAATGTCTTCTTTTGTGAAGTGTCTGTTCATATCTTTTGCCCATTTTATAATGGAGTTGTTTGTTTTCTTCTTTTCAGTACGTTTCAGTTCCTTGTAGATCCAGGATGTTAAGCCTTTGTCAGACCTAGAGTTGGCAAAGACTTTTTCCCAGTCTGTAGGCTGTCTTCCTGCTCTCTTGATGGTTTCTTTGGCTTTGCAGAAGCTTGTCAGTTTAATAAGGTCCCATTTGTCTATCTTCTCTCTTAAGTCCTGTGGGTTTCGGGTTTTGTACAGGAATTGGATGCCAGTTCCGATTTCCATGAGAATATTTCCTTCCTTTTCTAAGGTTCTTATGGTTTGAGGTTTTACATTTAGGTCTCTGATCCATTTGGAGTTAACCTTTGTGCATGGGGATAGATAAGGGTCCTGTTTCAATCTTCTGCATGTGGTCAACCAGTTTTCCCAGCACCATTTACTGAATAGGTTCTCTTCTCCCCACTGGTAGGTGGTGGGGGCTTTGTCGAAGATGAGTTGGTTGAGGAATTGAGGTTTTGCTTCTGGAATCTCAATTCTGTTCCATTGATCTATATACCTGTTCCTGTACCAATACCAAGCTGTTTTGATGATTGTAGCTTTATAGTAAAGTTTGAAGTCTGGTATTGTGATAG
>NW_006973680.1:0-2474 GCF_000164805.1 Carlito syrichta | reverse complement strand
CTCACCACCACAGTCAAGAAAAAATTTTCATCACAAGGATGCACCCTTTTGTAGCTAAGCCCACCTTTGTCCCAATCTCCCCACCCCCTCACATCCAACATTTGCAATTACCAATTGTTCTCCATCTTTATGATTATTTTCTCTTCAAAAATGTTCTATAAAGGAATCATACAGTATGGGACATTTTGGGACTGGCTTTTTACACTCAGCATAATTCCCTGGTGATTAATCTAAATTGTTGTGTATCAATATTCATTTTATTGTTGAATAGTATTCCATGGTATGGAGAACATTTGTATTGTTTTCAATTTGGGGCTATTTTAAATAAAGTTGCCATGAGATTTTATATACAGACTTTTGTGCACATGTTAAGTTTTTATTTCTCTGGAATAAATGATCAAAAGTACAATTACTGGGTCATATGGTGCCTTATATTACTTTTAACATTGTGCAAATAAAATAAAAATTTTAAAAGACTACAAATACACATAAATATTTCTATATTGGATTTTTGTATCCAGTTACAGATCCCAAGACTTATAAATGCAAATGAGGCTAGTTACCTAATCTCTTCTTTTAAAACGGAGGTGGGGAGGAAAATTATAACAAAGAAAATATATTTCTTCAAGCCAGAAGACAACTCAGACAGGGAAACTTTGCACAGCTGATCAAAAGACAACTTCAATAAATATTTTCATGGGGAGAAATGCTTTTTATGAACCCTGATCCTCCTGATTTAGCTCAATTTCACAGTGCATGACTGTCTTCTATCTTATTGTCACTAAGGTACCAGAGAAAACAAATGGAATAAAGACAGTCATTATTAACAGGTAATAGATATTTTTCTTGCAATTTTAATGATATATTAAACTTCAGTGTCTTCTGTTCACCATGAAAGCTGTAACTACCTTAGTGGTAAATATGCTTTAATTTCAAATATTTAATTATAACTTGTTTCCACTTAAATTTAAAATAAATTCCCTTTACCTTTTAAGAAATAAAAATTACCCAAACACAAAGTAGAAAAGATAAGAGAGGCGGTCATTACTCTGTTTCCTAAAGCCTCCTTAAATGGAGAATCAAGTCAGCCCTTCCCAATATGAATCCCAGAACTGCCATTTCAGAGTCTTTCAGGTACTAGCATTTTATCACAAAAGAGACCAAATCAGCATGACCATCCTATGCCTCCCATCCTCATGAAGTCCCTTAGTTCTGCTGGAATTCACAGAGAAAGAGACCATCCTACAAACCCTCCTTGCACCAAATAACATTTACAATCAAGAAAAGCCTTATAAAAGTTTCACTAAGAGACCTGAACATGACAGTCAGTCTCTTCTCCTCACAACGTTGACAATGGTGTTCTTCTCTTGAACCAAAGGAAACAGTCCGACACTGTACATCTGGGTCTCTTGCTGTATTTAAGTAGAAGGATAACCAACAGAAGACCACGCCCTACTTTCAAGAAGAAAAATGATAGCAGTACCTCAGGTTACATCTCTCAAGGCAAACACAGCTCCCTAAAATACTGCTCAGAGATTCTTCATTCTCAGTGTTGCTCTTTCAGCAAAGAAAATTTCCTGAGATTTGAGGTGCTGATCAGCAGGTAAGCATCATAAATCAAAATTATACATTCCAATCTTAATGTATCCTAGGATAAGAAGAAAGCAAACAGCCACATCAACTGCTTGGTCTACCCAGAGTTAAGCATACTGCAACATTTAGTGCTAAAAAAATCAAATTTAAGGGACACACAGTTCTGCACAAAATGACCCTAACTTATGACACCAACTCCAAGTTTGGGGAGTTTCCAAAACCACAGCCAGATTTATTCATTTGCTTGAAGGACTCAAAACTCACTGAAACTCTTTTACTCATGGTCATCGTTTATTAAACGGAAGGACACAAAATCAGCCAAAGAAGAGATGCATAGAACACAGTCTGGAAGGGCTCCCAAAAAGCTTTAATTGTCCTCTGTCCTCTCCTGTGGAATAAGGTCACATTTCCCTCTCATTAGTTTGTGACAACATGATGGACTATGGCCAACTATGAAATCACACCTAAGACTTAGTATTCAGAGTTTTTCTTGGGGTTCCATTATGTGTCATGATTGATTGAATTTAGTCTCCATGTCAATCAATAGCATATAACACAAACCCCTACCCTAAATCACACAGGGTTGGTCTTTCTAACCAGGTCAGCCACAACCCTAGGACATTCAAGTGTGGTTTGTTTTATTCTAAGATCCAGTACATCCAGCTGCTGCCCTAAATAAGACATTTCTATCAGATATGACATAGATTGCCTTTCAGAAGATGAGGACAAAGGATAGATCTCTTTCTGGGATGGTTAAGTGGCTAAATTCATTCTACACAACCTACTTGTTCAAAAAGTTTAGAAATTGTTCAGAGTGTAACAGTTGCCAGATGGAAAGTGGGAGCCAATATTAACTCACTGATCTTCCTCATTTGGCCAAT
>NW_006973679.1:2591-3625 GCF_000164805.1 Carlito syrichta | reverse complement strand
TATACAGAATCGACACGATCTCTTGTTAAGGAGAAATAAGAAACCTGTTTTACAGAGTTCCTGTGTCACAGTATCTACATGACATCTTGCTAAGAGCTAAACAAGAATCAGGGTTTCCAAACAGGACTCTGGGGAAAAAGAATCCTCATATACAGAACACTACATGGCCCCTCACTAAGGAAGAATAAGGAATCTGTGATACAGTAGTCCCCAATCCGAAAAATTATCAGGGTTGTCTTGCTACGGGATAAACAAGAATCAGGGCTTCGAGCTCGTCTCATGTTTCAGAGATATTTGGCTTGTGGGTATTATGAATCAGTCATTTCAGGACTCCAGCAACGTTCTGGTCCTCTTCAGAGTTGTAAACGGATATCTGGTAGTACAAGTCCCTTAGGTCCCTCGGGACAACTCAGGCCAGATTCCCGGAACAAAAGTATCTTCTTGCCGTATTTGGATGTAATTCTGGTCTTAACATGAACTTGGTAACCCTTAAATTTTCGTTTGTACTTTTATTTGGAGAGGAGCCGAAGGTTTTGCAGTTGCCAAATATTTAGCACGAATTATTAAAATGTAACCAGGAATCATGGATTCCACGTCCCTAGGAAACATCTGGGCATCTACATTTTTGTATACAGACTTTTGGAAACCACATACACAGGGAACATCAGGGCATCTTGCTGAGAACGGAAAGGGAACCTGGTTCTTGGAGTTCTCAATCGCCTAAATCTAGAAGTTCTCTTGATAAGGTTTAATCAGCAATCTGGGCTTCTATGTCGCCACATTTTTAGTGTGTCTTTTGAAAAGGGAACCAGGAATCTTGGGTTCCAATTCCACAAGAACTTTATGGGTGTCTTTCTCTTGATATCCAAGCAACTGGAATTCTAGGTCACCAGGAAATGTCTCAGCATCTTGTTGAGAATGAAGCAGGAAATTCAGTAATGTGAGTCCTCATATACAGAACACTACACAACCTGTTGCTGTGGAAGCATAAGGAATCTTGGTTTCACAAGTCCTCCATCCCAAAAACCTACAGA
>NW_006973679.1:0-785 GCF_000164805.1 Carlito syrichta | reverse complement strand
TTAGTTGTTCACATTTTTTATGAGTTACTTTAGGATGGAACCAGGAATCTTAGATTCAACGTCCGCAGGAATATCTTGTCATCTTACTATGGTATACAAGAGTCTGGACTTCAGGACTACAGGAAACATCTCGGCGTTGTGCTTAGAACGAAACATGTATCTGGGTCACTGTCTCCCTTGAAAGTTTCTACACGTGTTACTAAATAAGAACCAGGAATCTCGGTTTCCATGTAACTTGCAAACATCTGGGTAATTGGTACACTTATCACTGGCTTAAGGCAGTGCTCATACTTAGGACTCAAAAGGAACTTTAGCTAGACGCATATCTGGAATCTGGGAGATCTAATCCCCATATTATTCAGAGCTACGTCCTATATGCATACTAACAATCGGGCTTTACCGATCCCAAGGAACCTGTTGCGCCTCTTGATAGTTGTACCTCAGAATCTGGCCTACTGGTCCGTTTGTTACACAGGGTGCTATAAGGGCGGATTCCACAATCCAAGGAACCATCTCGCCGTTTGTTAATGTGCTCTCTAGAGTCAGGTTTACCTCATAGTCCAGAAACTACTGCTGGACAATCTTTGGGGTATTCGGAATATGGGATTAGGTGTTCCCACATGTGTAGGATGTATTCTTAAGGGGGAACCGGCAATCTTGGATTCCAGATCCCTGGGAAACTTCTGGAGATATGAGTATTGGTATGTAAGGGTTTGTACTTCCACGTCACCAGAAAATGTTCGGAAGTCCTCCTGATAAATAAAAATAAGGAATCTGGGTTAGGA
>NW_006973678.1:0-757 GCF_000164805.1 Carlito syrichta | reverse complement strand
GTCACTCAGTATTTATAGACTCTAGTTCCATCCAGGTTGCAGCGAAATTCATGATTTTGTCTTTTTATGGCTGCGTAGTATTCCATCGTGTATATGTACCACATTTTTTTAATCCAGTCCTCTTTTGATGGGCAGCATGGTTGTTTCCAGGTTCTTGCTATTGTGAACAATGCTGCGATAAACATACGTGTGCAGGTATCTTTTTTATAGAGTGATTTGTGTTCTTCAGGGTATATTCCCAGTAGGGGGATTGCAGGATCATATGGAAGGTCAGTTTTTAGAGCTTTTTAGGAATCGCCACACTGCTTTCCACAGAGGTTGCACTAGTTTACACTCCCACCAACAGTGTAGAAGTGTTCCCTTTTCACCACACCCTCTCCAGCAGCTGTTATTTTTTGAGTTGTTGATAATTGCCATTCTGACTGGAGTTAGGTGGTATCTCAGTGTGGTTTTGATTTGCATCTCCCTGATGATTAGTGAGGTTGAGCATTTCTTCATGTGTTTGTTGGCTGCTCGAATGTCTTCTTTTGTGAAGTGTCTGTTCATGTCTTTTGCCCATTTTATAATGGGGTTGTTTGTTTTCTTCTTTTCAGTACGCTTCAGTTCCTTGTAGATCCAGGATGTTAAGCCTTTGTCAGACCTAGAGTTGGCTAAGACTTTTTCCCAGTCTGTAGGCTGTCTCCCTGCTCTCTTGATGGTTTCTTTGGCTTTGCAGAAGCTTGTCAGTTTAATAAGGTCCCATTTGTCTATCTTCTCT
>NW_006973677.1:0-5010 GCF_000164805.1 Carlito syrichta | reverse complement strand
TTTATGCAACCTCAATTCTTTGTGCCTAGGAAGTACTAAAGTTAGAACCTGCTGTCTATTCAAAAGAAGAGTTTTTATTTCACACATCTACACATCTAATAGCAAATAAGCAAAGACAAAAGAGAAAAAAAGACTTAAAGCCTTAAAATGTCATTAACATCTGTTTTTCTCCCAAGAGATCACATGGAAATTCTGTTGCTAAAGTAATTCATTGTGCTGAGTTTCCCCCTGAAATATTTAAATGGCCTCAAACTACTTTTGTTTACCTTTACACAAAATAAAATCTTTCTTTCTTTCTTTTTGAGAAAGCAGGATTTTATTGAGAGGACAGAAAAGCTCCCACAGTGGGAGGGAACTTGAAGGGGTTGCCCAGAAAGTGTTACTTTCTAATTAATGCAAAGCCTAGTATATAAAAAGGGTGTTTAGAACAATATTAGGGGAGGTGACACCATTTTAATAGTCAGTTTTCCACAAGCACTTTTTTTTTTTTTTTTTTGAGTTGGAGTCTCACTCTGTCACCCAGACTGGAGTGCAGTGGCCGCTCCCGGCCACCGCAGCCTCAACCTGCTGGGCTCCGGCGATCCCTCCGCCTTAGCCTTCCAAGTAGCCAGAACTACAGGCGCGCACTACCACGGCCAGCTCATTTTTGGATTTATTGTAGAGATGAGGTCTCGCTGCCCAGGCGAGTCTCGAACCCGCGGGCTCAGGCAATCCACTCACCTCGGCCTCCCAAAGGCGCGGGCTTACAGGCTGAGCCACCGAGCCCAGCTCCACAAGCACTTTTAAAAAAAGGCAATTAAATTTAGTGGGCTGAGGAAACATCACACCAGGATGTTGGTTATTGTTTAAAACTCAGCACTGTAACACGTACCCATAGATGAACGAGGTGGGGGAGACTGCCAAAATATTATCACGTTAAAAAATTGCCTTACTTTCTTAGGAGAGTTACCTTGGTTCATCCACAGCAGCTATATTTTGTATCACATGACTCTCAGTCCACAGGCTGATTGGACCAGAGGAGGACACAGTCATAGACTGATCAGAACACCATCAGGAACTACACAATTTGTACATCTCAATACAACATAAAAATATGAATCCTCATTCAAAAGCAGGAGAAAAGTGTCATTAAATGTACTAAAATGTAAAGCTTTTCCATTTTTTCTACAGTCTCTCTCCCTACTTGTCATGATGTTTTAAAATTTACTATTTAAGTTCATTTTAAGTAAAAAAGGAATAAAATTTTAAATCATCAGCATGACTCTTACTATTCCTCTTTATATTATGCAATTAGAGTTTTAAGTGCAAATACAAGCGTTTTAACCTATAAGTAGAATCTCTTAAATAACACAATTTGTATTTTGTGGCTCATACACACATATATATATCATTCTCACCAGAACGTTGGAAATACCACAAAATATTAACTCTACTGTTTTTATTTTGCTTCTTGGTGTGAGCATTTTTTACTCTCAAGCTTTACTTTTGGCTCACTGAGGAGTAAGGAAGGACTGAAGGAATAAGGAACGGTCAATTCTTTCACCCTTTCCTTTTAAGTCCTCATATTCAGCATAAGGGATCAGCTGATACAAGGAAGTAAGTCATAGGAGTAAGAAATGCCATGATAGGGTTTCTTGGTCATTTACATTTCTCACAGTGCCTTCAATTTCTTCCTGCCTTTGGAGTAAATCCTGGATTTAAAGGAAATCATGGTCTCTCAGTCTGCCTGCATATCTCTGCAGAATACTCAGTCGTGGATGCAACACATGTGCCAAAAAAAATGACAGTAGGAGTAATAACAAAAATCATCAGGCCAATATAGTTTCATTTTCTACATTTTTGACTATTTTGTATAGTTTGTGTAATGCAGAAATGAATGTCAACTTTTAAACCCTTCTTTTATTAAAAAATCTTAATGCTGACATGTTTCATCACACTTTCTCAAGAATTCATGTTTTGTCTTTAGGCTTTAATTGTGTCAAAGGGCTAAATTGACATCATAACTGACAATATCCTATTATATCATTTTAAATTAGATTTATTTATTTAATATTTAATAGGCAATGTAATCGATGTAATAGATTCAAAACTTCAAATTATTTTAAAATAGAAGCAACATTCTCCCTTCCTCCCCTCTTCCCAAATAGAAAACCATTGCTATCAAACACTTATGTACCTTTCTTGTGATTTTTAAATATACATTTATAGCCTGTTTAATTGTAGCCCCCAAACTATATGTCCATGTCCTAACCTCCAGTAGCTGTGAATGTGACCTTATTTGGAAAATGGGTCTTTGCAGATGTAATTAAGAATCTCAAGATGAAATCATTCTGCATTTATGATAGACCCCAAATCCAATGGCAAGTGTCCTTTTAAAAAAAGAGAAAGGCCGAGCACAAGTGGTTCAAGTCTGTAATCCCAGCAGTTTGGGAGGCCGAGATGAGAGGATTTCCTGAGCTTACAGGTTTGATACCAGTCTGGGCAATTTGGCAAGACCTCATCTCTATAATAAACCAAAAAATTAACCAGGCATGGTAGCACGCACCTGTAGTTCTGGCTACTTGGAAGGCTGAGTCAGAAGGATTGCCTGAGCCCAGCGGGTCCTTGCTGGGGTGGCCATGAGCATGGCACTACACTCTAGCCTGGGCAATGGAGTGAGCCTTCAACTCAAAAAAAAACAAAAGAAGAAGAAGAAGAAGAGAAAGGCAGAGGGAGGTTGGAGGCACAGAGAAGATGGCGATGTACAGACACAGGTAGAAACTTAAGTGATGTTGCCATAAACCAAGGAATGCCTGGGGGGTTCCAGAAGCTAGAAGTGGCATGCAGGATTACCCCTGGAGCCTTCTGAAGGAAGCATGGCCCTGCTGACACTCGGTTTTCAGACTTCCTTTTTTTTGTTTGTTTTTGAGTTGATGTCTCACTCTGTCACTCAGGCTGGAATACAGTGGCACAATCATGACTCACCACAGCCTCAAAACTCGTGTGCTCAAGTGACATAGGAAAACAGGAATTAATCAGGAAAGCTGACCTCAGGGGTCTTAACTTAAGTAAGCAGCTACATGCCATCTCTGCTTCTGTAAACATGCTTTAAGTAGGCAGCTGCATACCATTTTCCTTAACTGCAATCTCTGCTTCTGTAAACACACTTTGTTGCACCTCATATGGAACTGTCCATAAAAATGTCTGCTTCCTTGCTTGGTTTGTAAGTAACTGTCCCTGATCCTAAATTTAAAATTGTAAATCCACCAATGGCAAACCCATGTATGTTGTCACCAAAAAACTTTATAAAAGCCACTGGAAACTGAGGGTCAGGGCTCAGGTTTTGGGAGACTACTCTGCTTGAGTCTTCCAGAATAAACACCTTCAATTCTCCTCTCTCTGGTGCCTGTTCTGAATGCCTTTATTCCTGTTCCCAGTGAGCTACTGCCATTGCTGTAATACAAGCAATCCTCCCAACTCAGCCTCCCAAGTAGCAGGGACTACAGGAGTGTACCTCCATGAATGGCTAATTTTTATTTTATATTTTGTTTGTCTGTTTTTTTAATATACACATTCTTGCTATGTTGTCCAGGCTAGTTTTGAATTCCTAGACTCAAGTGATCCCCCCACCTTGGCCTCCCAAAGTGGTGGGATTACATGGGAGAGCCACCTCACCCAGCCAAATTTCAGAATTCTGACCTATAGAATTGTGAAATAATAAAATTCTGTTTTTTGAAGCCACCAGGTTTTTGATCATTTGTTATAGCAGCCTTAGGAAACTAATACAACATTTAAGCAATACAAGAATATTCTTTTGTGAGTTTATAATTTAAAGGCTTCACCTTTTAGTTATGTATCTTTAGCAAAATGCAGGCAATCCTCAGGGTGATGATGGAGCTCACTGAAGCAATTAAATGAATGACTGTCACAGTCTATTCTAGTCACCTCCACCAGGAAGAGGTCTGAAGGCTGGTCACCTTCTTTTGGGGGCTCTGGGGCTGAAAAGAGCTGAAACTGTCACAGATTCCAAGGGTCACTTCAGAGAAGGGAATATCCCTGCCTGCTATCAATATGAGATTTGTAAGAATGTTCCCTTACTCCTAGAGGATACTCATTGGCTTCATTCACCATGCAACAGTTGTTCTTAGAACTGTTGATATGTTAGCTAGCCCGCTGTCACAAAAATCAAAACCCTGAATAGTTTTAAGGCCATAGATAAGCTTGAAGAAAGATATTTTCTACTCTTTGATAATTTCAAGGCTTAATTATAAATTTCTAAAACTGAAACTTCAGGAATTTTCCAAATACATAATTTAACTTTCTTCTACCATATAAAATAATCTACTGGAACAAACAAGTTTGGGGATATTATATCCAGTTCATCTTACCCAGAATGTAGAATTAGTAATTAATAATTTCAGAGAGAGGGAAAGAGAATTGGCCTAAAGTGGACCTTTTTAATTTCTGCATTTTCTAACATGTAACATTGGGGATAAGCATTGGGGAATGCCAAAAATAAATATGTGTTAACTGGAGCCAAAGGCAGAAAATTGTGAGTAACAGGAAATAGTACCAAGTATTAACCATTTTGCAGCAGGATAGTGGGAATTGGAAGTGGGGAGTAAAATGAGATTGGATGGTCAAGAGCCCTGGATGTTAGTGGTGGAGGTGGGAGGTGAGGGAGCACTTGGGAAGACAAGCTGTTTCTGAAGTGGCACAGAAATTCTTCAACATTTTAACTACTGACACTGTGTTCTGGCACATGTTGGCTGAATATCAGTATAAACAACAGATACTTGTATCTTGCCAAATATTTTCACACCCATAATCTCGTCTGATTCTTGCACCAGTGATCTGTGTTAATTATTATCCATTACACTGAAGGCTTCAGGACACAAAATGACTATACCAGGTGGGCTCTGATAAGAATCTGTACTTACAGGCCCTGAGCCCATATTTTAAGTCTTTAAATTCAGTCCTTTTTTTTTTTCTTTTAGAAAACAAGATTTATGGAGAGGACGGAAAGGATCC
>NW_006973676.1:0-826 GCF_000164805.1 Carlito syrichta | reverse complement strand
GTATATGTAGCACATTTTCTTTATGCAGTCCACTTAATGAGCATCTGGGTTGGTTACATGTTATGCTATGTGAATAGTGCTGCAATAAACATATATGTTCAAACGTCTTTTTGGTAGAACGATTTGCGTTCCTTTGGGTATATTCCCTGGAGTAAGATTACTGAGTTGAATGGTAGCTCACTTTTTAGTTATTTGAGGAGTCTCCAAACTGTTTTCCACAAAGGTTGGACCACTTTACATTCCCAGCAACAGTATATGAGTGTTCCCTTTTATCTTTAGCCTCACCAACATCTGCTGTCGTTTTTTTTTACCTTTTAATGATAGCCATCCTGACAACTGTGAGATGGTATCTAATGGTAGTTTTAATTTGCATTTCTCTGATGATTAGTGATATTGAACATTTTTTCATATGTTTGTTGGTTGCTTGCATTTCTTCCTCAGAGAAATGTCTGTGTGTGTCCTTTGCCCACTTTTTAATGGGGTTATTAGCTTTTTTCCCCATCAATTAATTTGTTATTTATAAATCCTGAATGTTAGGCCTTTGTCTGATAAAAAGCTTGCAAATATATATTTTCCCATCCTGTGGATTATCTCTTTACTCACATGATGATTTCTTTTACTGTGCAAAAATGTTTTAGCTTGATAAGGTCCCATCTGTCATTTTTAGTTTTTGCTACATTTGCTTTTGAGGATTTGGCCATTAATTCATTGCCTGGGCAGATGTCCAAGAGGGTGTTCCCTAGGTTTTCTTCTACGACTCTTATGGCAAGAGGTTTCAAACTAAGTCCTTGATCCATTCTGGGTTATACGGGAGAGGTAATGGTCC
>NW_006973675.1:0-611 GCF_000164805.1 Carlito syrichta | reverse complement strand
AGCCAATCCCATAAATAGTCCAGCACTTGCACAGCGGTTAGTCATTAGAGGTAAATTTGTTAGTATCAACCATCTCCCACATTCCTAAATACTAACAAATTTACCTCTAATACATAAAAATACATTTCGCTCACTCACCCATCAAACAGAATTCTATTCTTCTGTCAGATACACACAATTCCTGGAATATACAACCCTAGTAACTACTTACTGAGTACTACAAACACATGGCCCACAAAACATCAATCCAAATTACCATTCTTCTTGGAACATACACACACACAAATTGAATACATATATCCATTTGCCCTAAAAGACCCGTCATACCTAGTACACTACAAATATGAGAACATTCCACACCCTACCCTGAAATACACATATAGACTCACATAATATGCACAAACATCATTAAACACTCACAAGTACACACACAGAAGCAATTTCTCCACTTTCCAGAATATAGATTCATCAGAAGCCAACCTCACAAGTGCACATGTTCATCCTACAACTCTACAAAAGAGTCATAGATAGATTCTCATACACTGAAATACTCATAAAGAAGTCCAGAAAATCATGAAAAGAAACACACAATTACACATGCCCTAAATACA
>NW_006973674.1:0-596 GCF_000164805.1 Carlito syrichta | reverse complement strand
AGGATAAACAAGATCAATGGTCCCCTAGCTAGACTGACTAAGAAAAAGAGAGAAAAAGCCGAAATAAATACTATCATAAACACAAAAGATGAAGGCACATCTGACCCTGAAGATATACAAAAGATCATTAGAGACTACTACATACACTTGTATGGAAACAAACTTGAAAACCTTAAGGAAATGGAGGACTTTCTGACATCACACAACCTGCCTAGATTGAAACAAGAAGAAATTGAGATCCCTAACCCCATGCTAGATGAGATCAGCTCTCCTAAGACATTCACTCAAGGGGCAGGATGAATCCCAGGGTCTAGAAATGGAATCAAGGCGTACCTGGAGTATGGGAGGATGGTGTAGGCTTCATCATTGGCCTGGCAAATCTGAAGAGGGAATGTGTTGGAAATGAGGGTCTTCTTCTGAGGCCTGTGTGGGGTTGGATCAGAGAGCAGGGAGGCAAGGAGAGGCTGTCAGTGTATCTTCAGCACTGCCCAAGGGAGAGCAACTGGGCAGCATTACAGCCTTGACAAGCTTGGCAGTTAGGGAGTATTTTCACTGTATGGAGTGACAACTCGGATATTCCGTCTCCCCCTTCTCTG
>NW_006973673.1:0-603 GCF_000164805.1 Carlito syrichta | reverse complement strand
GCAAGTTAAGACAGCTGATTAGTGACCTAGTTAAGTCAGTTGGCTAGCCAGCTGACTAGTTAATTAAGTCAGCTAGTTAAGACAGCTGAATATCTAGGTGGCTAAAGATCTAGAGCGCTAGTTAAGTCAATTGGCCATACAACTAGATATCTAGTTGTCAGCTAGTTTAGTCACCTGACTGGTGAGATGCCTAGCTTGTTAATCAACTAGTTAAGTCAGGTCGCTATCCTGCTGGATAGCTAGTTAAGTCTCCTCATTAAGTTAGTTGCCTAGCCATCTCCCTAGATAGTTAAATAGCTAGTAAATTCAGATGGCTAGACAGCAGACTAACTAGTTATTTCAGCTAGTTTAGTCAGCTGGATAGCTAGGTAGCTAGCTAGTTAAGTCAGCTAGTCATATCAGCGTGCTAGCTTGTGAAGTCAGCTAGTTAAGTTGGCATTCTAGCACGATATCTAGCTAGGTAGCTATCTAGTTATTTCAACTAGTAAATTTTAGTAGGCTAGCTAGGTAGATTAGCTTGTTAAGTCAGTCAGTTTAAGCCTGATGGCTAGATACTTGTCAGCTATTTAAGTCCGCTCACTAGCAAGCTGCCTAGCAGGGTAT
>NW_006973672.1:0-656 GCF_000164805.1 Carlito syrichta | reverse complement strand
GTGAACAATGCTGCGATAAACATGCGTGTGCAGGTATCTTTTTTATAGAGTGATTTGTGTCCTTCAGGATATATTCCCAGTATCACATGATTGCGGGGGATTGCGGGGTTATATGGGAGGTTGGTATTTAGAGCTTTTAGGAATTGCCACACTGCTGTCCACAGAGGTTGCACTAGTTTACATTGCCACCAACAGTGTAGAAGTGTCCCTTTTCACCACACCCTCTCCAGCAGCTGTTATTTTTTGACTTGTTGATAACTGCCATTCTGACTGGGGTTAGATGGTATCTCAGTGTGGTTTTTTTTTTTTCCTTTTGTGTCTGCTTTATTTCACTTAAGATAATGGTGAAGAGAGTTCCATCCATGTTGCTGCAAATTACATGATTTTATTTTTGCATGGCCAAGTGACATTCCATTATGTATATATACCACATTTTCTTTACCCATTTATTCGCTGATGGACACAGGTTGATTCTATAGCTTTGCTTTTGCGAATAGGGCTGCAACAAACATGTGAGTGCAGGTATTTCTTTGATATTTTAACTATTTTCCTTCAGGTAGATATCCTGTAGTAGAATTACTAAATTTGAGTGGTAATTCTGTATTTTAATTTTTTTAAAAATGTTTCACTCTGTTTTTCCATAAAAACGACACTAC
>NW_006973671.1:5257-6891 GCF_000164805.1 Carlito syrichta | reverse complement strand
CCGATAATTTAGGTCAGCTAAACATTCGGCTGACTCATTATGTCAGCTAACTATTCGGCCAACTAGTCGGCCGAATAATTAGGTCAGCAAACTAGACAGCCAACTACTTAACTGAGATAACTTTTGGGTAAATTCTTCAGCCAACTAGTTATCCAAGCTAAATAGTCGGCCGATTAGTCAGCCAACTTGTTAAGCCAGCAAACAAGTTGGCCAAGAAGGCATCCAACATGTTAACCCAGCTAACTAGTGGGCAGACTCGTCAGACAGCAAGTTAAGTCACCTAGCTGACTCATTAACCAACTAGTTAAATCAGCTATTTAACTCGTTTGCCAACTAGTTAAAACAGTTATCTAACTCATTAACCAACTCGTTAATTCAGCTAGCTATCTCATAAGCTAACTAGTTATGTCAGCTAGCTAAATGAGCTAGGTAACTAGCTAGCTAGGTAATTCAACTAGCTAAGTCATCTTGCTCACTAGTTAGCTAATTATTTAAGTCAGAACTTAAGCCTGCTACCTAAATAGTTTGCTAATTAGATAAGTCAGCTCATTATTCAGCTAGCTAAAAGTTAGCTAACTATTTAATTCAGGTAGTTAAGTCAGCCAGCTTACTAGTTAAGTCACAGAGTTAAGTCAGCTAGCCAAGTAGTTAAGTCAGCTTTCTAAGTCAACTGGTTAAATCAGCTTTCTAATTTAGTCACCTGGTTAAGACATCTAGATATCTAGTTAGGTAAAGGTTTAAGTCAGCAGGTTGAGTCAGGTTGTTAGCTAGTTAACTAACGGGTTAAGTCAGCTGGTTGAGTCAGCTAGCAAGCTAGTTAGCAAACGGGTTGAGTCAGTTGGTTGAGTAGGCTAGCTGGCTAGTTAGCTAATGAGTTAACTCAGCTGGATGAGTCAGCTAGCCAGCTAATTAGCTAACGAGATAAGTCAGATGATTAAGTCACCTAGCTAGCACATTAGATAACGATGTAGCTAACTAGTTTTCTAGCGGGTTAAGTCAGCTAGCTAGCAAGGAAGCTTACTATTTAATTCAGCTTGTTAGCTAGATCGCTAACTGGTTAGCTAAATTTAAGTCAGCTGGCTAACTGTATAGCTAGCTAGTTAGCTAACAATTTAAATTAGCTGGCTAGCTAGGTAGCTGCTAGTTAATTCAGCTACTAAAGTCAGCTGGCTAGGCTGGCTAGATAGTGAGCTAGTTAATTCTGTTGGATAGTCAGTGGGCTAGCTGGTTAATTCAGCTAGTTAAGATAGCTGGTTAGCCAACTGGCTATGTAGGTAGCTAGCTAGTTAATTCAGCTAGATAGCTACCTGGCTATCTAGTAATGTCAGCGAGTTAAAGTAACTGGCTAGTTAACTGGTTAGCTGGTTAATTCAGTTAGTTAATTCAGCTGACCAGGCAGCTGGCTTGCTAGTTAAGTCAGTAAGTTAAGTCAGCGGGCCATTCAGTTGGTTAGCTAGTTAAGTCAACTTTTTAAGTCAGCTGGTCAGCCAACTGGCTAGCTAGGTAGCTAGCTAGTTAAGTCAGTTAGTTATGTTAGCTGGTTAGCTAGGTATCTATCTAGTTGAATCAGTTTGTTTAGTCAGCTGTCTAGCCAGCTACCTATCAGGGTACCTAGCTAGTTAATTCAAAGGGCT
>NW_006973671.1:0-4616 GCF_000164805.1 Carlito syrichta | reverse complement strand
CAGCTGGCTAGCTAGTTAAATCAGATAGTTAAGACAGCTGGCTAACCAGCTTGCTAGCTAGGTAGCTAGCTAGATATGTCAGCTTTCTATGCCAGCTGGCTATCTAGTGAAGTCACCTAATTAAGTCAGCTGAGAAAGCAGCTGGCTAGCTAGGTTGTTTGCTAGTTAAGTCAGCAGGTAGACAGCTGGCTAGCTATATACGTCACCTAGTTAATTCAGCTGGATAGCCATCTGACTAGCTATGTAGCATGCTAGTGAATTCAACTGGCTAGAAAGCAGGTCAGCTAGTTAAGACAGCTAGTTAAATCAGCTTGATAGCAAGGTTGCTGGCTAGGTTGTGACCTATTTAATTCTGTTGGCTAGCCAGCTGGCTAGCTAATTATGTCACCTAGACAAGTCAACTTGCTATCCAGGTGGCTATAGAGGTACAGAGCTAGCTAAGTAAGATGCATAGCCATCGGTATATCTAGTTAAGTCAGCTAGTTTAGTCACCTGGCTGGCCAGGTGCCTAGCTCGTTAATCAACTAGTTAAATCAGCTGGCTAGGTAATTAGCTAATGTGTTAAGTCAGCAGGTTGAGTCAGGTAATTAGCTCATTAACTAAGGTGTTAAGTCAGCTGGTTGAGTCAGCAGGCTAACGAGTGAGCAAACGGCTTGAGTCAGCTATTTGAGTACACTAGCTTGCTAGTTAGCTAACCAGTTAAGCCATCTGGATTAGTTAGCTAGTTAGCTTGTTAGCTTACGAGTTAAATCAGCTGGTTGAGTCAGCTAGCTAACTCATTAGCTAATGATATATGTCAGAGGATTAAGTCAGCTAGCTAGCATGTTAGATAACGAGTAAGCTAACTACGTAGCCATCTGGTTAAGTCAGCCAGGTAGCTAGGCAGCTAACTATTTAAGTCAGCTTGTTAACTAGGTAGCTAGGTAGGTAACTAACTTCTTAAGTCAGGTGGATAGCAAGGTAGCTAGCTAATTAGCTAACTATTTAAGTCAGCTGGCTAGCTAGGTAATTTGCTAGTTAAGTCAGCTAGTTGTCAGCTACTTAAGTCAGCTTGCTAGCCAGCTGGCTAGCTAGGTAGTGAGCCAGTTAAGTCAGTTGGCTAGCCAGCTGGCCAGCTGGTTAATTCACCTAGTAAAGAGAGATGGCAAGTCAACTGGCATACGTAGCTAGCTAGTTAAGTCAGCTCGTTAAGTCAGTTGGCTTTCCAGCTGGTTAGCTCGGTAAAAAGTTAGTTAAGTCAGATGGCTAGTCAACAGGCTAGTTAGTTATTTTAGCTAGTTAAGTCAGCTGGCTAGCTAGGAAGCTAGCTCTATAAGTCAGCTAGTCATGTCAGCTAGTTAGCTAGTTAATTCTGCTAGTTAAGTCAGCTGTCTAGCTAGAGAGCTAGATAGGTAGCTAGCTAGTTAAGCCAGCTAGCTATGCCAGCTTGCTAGCTAGGTAGCTAGATGGTTAAGTCAGCTAGTTAAGTCAGGTTACTAGCTTGTTAAATAAGCTAGTTAAGTTAGCTGGCTAGCCAGCTGCCTAGCTGGGTAGCTAGCTAGATAAGTTAACAGACTAGCCAGTTATTTAGCTAGTTAAACAACCTAGTTAAGTCAGTTCACTACCCAGCTGGTTAGCTAGGTAGCTAGGTAGCTAAGTCAGCTGGCAAACGAGTGTGCTACATAGGTAGTTAGCTAGGTAAGTCAGCTGGCTATCCAGCTGGCCATCTAGGTAGCTAGCTAATTATGTCAGCCAGCTAGCCAGCTGGCTAACTGGTTATGTCACCTAGTTAAGTCAGCTGGCTTGACAGTTGGTTAGCTAGGTAACTTGATAATTTGGACAGCTGTCTAGCCAGCTGGCTAGATAGTTAAGTCACCTAGTTAAGTCAACTTTAGCCAGCTGGCTAGCTATATATCAAACTATTTAATTCAGCTGACTAGCAATCATGCCAGCTACATAAGTCAGTTATTTAATTCCGGTGGCTAGTCAGATGACTAGCTAGACAGCGAGAAAGTTAACTCAGTTGGCTAGCCAGCAGGCTAGCTAAATAATTCAGCTAGTTAATTCAACTGATTAGTCAGCTAGCTAGCTTGGTAGAGAGCTAGTTAAGTAAGCTGGCTAGCCTGTTTTCTCACTAGTTAAGTCATCTAGTTGAGTCAGCTGGCTAGCCAACTGGCTAGCTAGGTAGCAAGCTAGTTAAGTCAGCTGGATAGCAAGTGGGATAGTTAGTTAATTCAGCTAGTTAATTCAGTTGGGTTTCTCAGCTGGCTAGCTAGGTAGCTAGCTAGTTAAGTCAGCTGGCTAGCTAGCAGGCTAGCTGTTAAAGGCAGCTAGTTAATTCAGCTGGCCATCCAGCTGGCTAGCTAATTAAGTCAGTCGGCCAGCCAGTTGGCTAGCTGGTTAAGTCAGATAGTTAAGTCAGCTGACTAGCCAGCTGCCTAGATAGGTAGCTTGCTACTTAAATCAGTTGGCTAGACAGCTGGCTATCTAGTTAAGTCACTTAGTTAGGTCAGCTGTCTAGCCAGCTGTCTACCTATATAGTGAGCTAATTAATTCAGATGACTAGCAAGCAGGCCAGCTATTTAAGTCAGCTAGTTAAGTCAGCTGGGTTGCCAGCTGCCTCACTGGGTAGCGAACTAGTCAAGTAAGTTGGCTAGACAGCTGGCTATCTAAGTCAGGTAGTTAAGTCTGTTAGCCGTCTTGCTAGCTAGGTGGCTTGCAAGTTAAGGCGGCTGTTTAGCAGTCTTGTCAGGTTTGTGGCCAGCTAGTTAAGCTGGCTGGCTAGCCGGCTGACCAGGAGGGTGGCTGACTAGTAAGCCAGCTGACTATCTGTCCAGACAGCATGCTGCATAATTAAGTCAGCTGACTAGCCAGCTGGCCAGCATCCTAGCTGGCTACCTTGCTCCCTAGCCAGCTAGCCAAACTGCTAGCTAGCTAGTTAAGCCAGATGGCTAGCAGTGTAGCCAAACCTTGGCTAGCTAATAAATTCAGCTGTGTAGCCAGATATCCAGCAACTTGTTAGTCAGCTACTTAAGTCAGCTAGCTATCCAGCTAGCTAGTTAAGTCAACTAGCAAGTCAGCTAACTATTCAACTAGCTAGTTAAGTCAGCTAGGTAGTCAGCTTGCTAGTCAGCTAGCTAGCTGGTCAACTAGATAGTTAAGTCAGCTATCCAGCTAACTAGCCAGCTAGCTAACTAGTTAAGTCTGCTAGCTAGATAGCTAGATAACTTGTTTCATATCCAGTTATGTCAGCTAGATAGCCATCTAGCTAGTCAGCTAGCTAGTTAAGTCAGCCAGCAAATCAGCTTGTTACTTAGCTAACTAGTTGGCTAACAACTCAGCTAGCTGGTCTTCTAACTAATGGGATCACTCGCTTTCCATCAGTTCAGCTAACTAGTCGGCTCCCTTGCCTGCAAACTGGTCAGTAATCTTGGCTCGCTCGCCAGCCAACAGGTCAAATAATTTGTCGGGTCTCTTCCAGGCCAACAGGTTACCTAGCTAGTCAGCTTGATCTCCATTTGACTAGTTAGCTCACCAGTCGGATCGCTCACCAGCTGACTAGTTAAGGCACATCTCCTGTCGCCTCACTCGCCGGTTGACTAGTTAAGTTTGATCACCAGTTGGCTCAATGGTCGGCCAACTAGTTAAGTCCTCTGACCAGTCAGCTCACTCGCCAGTCGACTAAAGTAAGCTGACCAGTCAGTTCCCTCTCCAGCTGAATAGTTAATTCAGCTGACCAGTCTGCTCACTCGCCGGCTGACTAGTTAAGTCAGCCGACCTGGAGATCACTCAGCAGACAATTAGTTAAATCAACTCACCTGTCGGCTCACCTGCCAGTCAACTAGTTAAGTCAGGTAACTGGTCGGCCACCTAGCCTGCCTACTAGTTAAGCCAGCTAACCAATAGGCTGAATACTCAGCCAACTTGTCAGCCGAAAAGTTAGCTCAGTTAACTAGTCGCCAACAAGTTAGGCCATCTAACTAATTGGCCTACTAATCGGCCGACTTGTTAGGTCAGCACACCAACCATCCAACTAGTTAACAGAGCTGACTAGTGAGCCAACTCCTCAGTCAACTAACTAACCCAGCTAACTAGTGTGTTGACTAGTGTGTCGGCCAACTTGTTAAGCCAGCTAACAAGTCCATCGTGTAGTCAGCCAACGTATTAAAACAACTAACTCTTCTGCTGACTCATCAACCAACAAGTTAAAAGTCACCTAGCTAAGTGGTTAAACAACTAGTTAAGTCAGCTAGTTAACTCGTTTTTCAACTAGTTGTAACAGGTGGCTAACTCTTTAACCAACTCGTTAAGTCTGCTACTATATCGTAAGCCAACTAGTTAAGTTAGCTGTCAGCTAGCTAACCAGCTAGCTAGCTAAGTCAGCTAGCTAAGGCAGCTAGCTCAGTAGTTAGCTAACTATTTAAGTCAGCTACTTAAGTCTGCTACCTAACTAGTTAGACAATTAGTTGTCAGATAGTTATTCAGCTAGTTAAATAGTTAGCTAACTAATTCAGGTGTTTAAGTCAACTAGCTAAATAGTTAAGCCAGCCAGTTAATTCAGCTACCTAAGTAGTTAGGTAACCTACCTAATTCAGCTAGTTAAGTCAGCTTTCTTATTATGTCAGCTGGTTAAGACA
>NW_006973670.1:0-301 GCF_000164805.1 Carlito syrichta | reverse complement strand
TGACCTTGAACTATTATAATGCTATAAGAAAGCAATTGACAGTAGTGGAAAACTGTCAGGGGAAGGGGGTTGGGACTGTCAGTTGAGGGAAACTGCTAGGGGATGGAGGGGCATACTTCATCAACAAGGGTACCTGCATGATCAATATTTGTATATCTAGCCCCAAATTGTACCCCACATCTTTATAATAAGCAAATAATTAAAAAAAATAACATTATGGAGGCAGGCCAGTCAGTGATACAACCTCCACATAGGAGGACCTGTCAATGCCAGAACCAGTTACTGGAGTGCCAGTTACTGG
>NW_006973669.1:0-302 GCF_000164805.1 Carlito syrichta | reverse complement strand
TCAGTTTTGAGTATCATTATTTTAGAGTTCTTTAATTTCAATTTCATAGTTCCTTTACATGAATCTTACTTATTAATCATTGAGCCAGAGAAGTATTCAACAAATTGGGCTACATATATTAAACCTCAGATTTTCCCTATTCAGAGGCAACACTAAAAAGTCATTACACTGCTTAATCTGCTATTTCTACTAAGTTTATTTTCCTCATCCTTGATCACTTTAATCTGTGGTTTTTGATTTTATTTAACTTTTTTGTATATTTATGTTTGATACATTCAAATAATTAATTATTTATTGGACAT
>NW_006973668.1:0-317 GCF_000164805.1 Carlito syrichta | reverse complement strand
TTATGAGTGTGTCACTGACAAACCATCCTCCATTATGGGTGCCACATTGACTGTGTCTCTTCAGTTATTTTTGCCCGTGACTGAACTTCCTGTCTAATGAGTGCCCTAGTAATCAGTTCTCCACTTTAAGGTGTATCCCAGTAATTGGGCATCCTCCACATTGGGCACACCATTGGTAAGACTTGTTTGTGATGGATGTGCTTGTGATTGGCCTCCTCAGTGATGACAGTGATGATAGTTTTTCCATTGAGTGGTCCTCCTCAATAATGGATATCCCACTGACTAGCCCTCCTCTATTATTTGTGTAACAGTGTCAT
>NW_006973667.1:0-338 GCF_000164805.1 Carlito syrichta | reverse complement strand
GCCAGCCACCCACCTAGCCAGCCAGCTAACCAGCTGACTTAACTAGCTGACTTAAGTAGATAGACAATTGGCTAGTCAGCTGGCTTAACTAGCTAGCCACCTAGCTAGCCAGCCAGTTAGCCAGCTAACTCAATTCACTGACTTAAATTACTAGCCAGTTGGCTAGCCCGCTGACTTAATTAGGTAGCTACCTACTTAGCCAGTTGACTATCCAGTGACTTAACTAGCTGACTTAACGAGTTAGCCAGCTGGCCATTCAGCTGTCATGACTCGTGAGCTACCTAGCTATCCAGTTGGCTAGCAACTTGAATTAACAAGCTGAATTAATCAGCTAGCCA
>NW_006973666.1:0-589 GCF_000164805.1 Carlito syrichta | reverse complement strand
GACTCTTCTTTGTAACTGTTGTTCCAGCTACTCGCAAACATTTGAGATGGCTTACCAAGTTAATGCCCTCCCATGTAATGGGTGTACCAGTGACTGGCACTCCATGTGAAAGGTGTCTTAGTAACTGCCTCTTCTGTGATGGGTACCTCAGTGACTGACTTTCCTCCATAATGGGTGCACCAGGACTTGCCCCTCCTTTGTGATGGGAGTCCCCGTGACAGGGTCTCCTCTTTAATGGATACCCTACCTCTGTGATATGTGTCCTAGAGACTGGCCATTCTCCAAAAAGTGTTTTCCAGTGACTTGCCCTCTTCTGTGTTGGGGGCCATAGTGAATGGCCCTTCCCTGTTATGAGTGCCCCAGTGGCTGTCCTTCCTCCATAGTGAGTGTGCCAGGTACTTTGTCTCCTCTGCAATTAGTGACCCAGGGACAAGCCTTCCTCTGTTATTGTCTCCCAGTGACTGGTCCTTTTCTATGATTGGTGCCCATGTTACTAACATTCTACCATAATGGAGGCCCTAGTGAGTAACCTTCTTCTGTGATGGGTGATCCCGTGACTGGTTCTCCTCTTTGAGTGGTGTCCCCAGAA
>NW_006973665.1:0-422 GCF_000164805.1 Carlito syrichta | reverse complement strand
CCTGCTTTCTAGCCAGTTGAATTAAGTAGCTTGCTACATAGCTAGCCAGGTGGCTATCCAGCTGAATTAACTAGGTGACTTATCTTGCCAGTTGACTTAAATAGTTAAATGCCTAGTTAGCCAGTGGGCTAGTCAGCTGACTTATCTAGGTGACTTAACTATCTAGTCAGATGACTGCACACTTGACATAACTAGCTAGTTACCTAACTGGCAAGCTGCCTATCAGGCTGACTTAACAATTTGACTTAACTAGCTAGGCAGCTAGTTAGCCAGCTGAACTAATTGCCTAGCTATGTTGCTAGCCATCAGGCTAGACAGCTGACTAAACTAGCTGAGTTAACAAAGTAGCTAGCTGGCTAGCCAGCAGATTTAACTTGCTAGCTACCTAGACAGACAGCTGGATAGCCAACTGACTTAACTAG
>NW_006973664.1:0-322 GCF_000164805.1 Carlito syrichta | reverse complement strand
TTGCAGTGACACGCTCATGGCCGCCCAGCCTCGGTGTCATGGGATTAGACCATGTTGCCCCTTTACCCTCCTAATTAGCTGATGCCAAAAATGTGTGCCACCATGCCCAATCAATAATTGAATTCATTGATAAGATCTCATGAAGTTGTCCAGGCATGCCTAGAAGCCCTAGACTCAGGCAGTCTGCTCTATTCTCTGCTTCCCAAACTGCTGGAATTACAGGCATGAGCCACAATGTCCAGCCTCTTTTGTTTCCTTTCCAGTCACCTGGCACTGAGTTGAAAGCACTTGTCTCATCAAGTCATTTTCTGCTAATTCCTCT
>NW_006973663.1:0-823 GCF_000164805.1 Carlito syrichta | reverse complement strand
TTAAAAGTAGTATATTTATGGAAAATCTTTGCACCCTCAGTAGCTACATGAGATGTTGAGGGCAGCCCTTGAAGAAAGGCTGCCACAGGTACTGGGGTTCTGTACTTTTCTGCTTCTGCTGAGTGGACGTGCCCTGTGTCAACTTCTGCAAATAATAGCTACTTTGAAGATTTGCTATCTCTGCTATACATAGATCTATAGGTTGGTATTGGGAATTTGGGGTTAACAAAAGAATTGTAAATTCTTACTAGAGGACAAGTTGCTAAAGATAGAATTTCCATCTTTCTCTCAACTGCACTGTCCTACCATTACGCTCATAAGTGGCAAGGTCACTTAGCTTGGAAATTCATCTTGAGGGTCTCACTGCAGAGAAATTACAGGATTCATCTCTTCCCCAAGTGTTCATCCGAGTTGAACTGGTATGTAATCTTTCCCATGACCACCCCAACCTCTGATGAAAATCAAAGAAGCAGTGTGATTTGCAATATCAGATGTGCTTATGTCACTCATACCATCTCAAAACTATTGCAGAGGGAAAAGGATGGAAGTCAGATGACTTGGGGTTGTTGTGTTCAAGTTAACTAGAAAAATCAAATCTGGCCAGATGCTGAGTGATGAATAAACGATACCAAATCTGACAATCCCGGCTGTGGTTGAAGAGCTGGTAATGTGGCAGAGAATGTACTCTTACATTATTTTTTATGGAAGTAATTGTTAAAGCATTCTTGGCAAATATTTATGAGTTTGGTTGCTGTTCATTTCTTTGAAAATTTCTCCCTATTCTCAGCTGCCAGTAAGTGAAGTGAGCATTTGAGAGGGAGAT
>NW_006973662.1:0-377 GCF_000164805.1 Carlito syrichta | reverse complement strand
GTGCTCCAGTGACTTGCCCTTTTTTGTAATGAGTGTCCTAGTAATAGGCCTTCTTCAATATTGGTGTCCAAGTGACTAATCCTCTTCAGTTATGGGTACATTCCTCCATAATAGGCGCTTCAGTGAATGGCTTTCCTCTATGACGGGTGTCCTAGTGATTGCCTTCTCCATAATAGGTACTCCACTGACTGGGTCTTATTTTTGATGCCACAGGGATTGGTCTTTCTCCATTTGGGTGCCACAGTGACTAGCCACCCTCTGTGATGGGCTTCCTAGTGGCTGGTTCTCCCCTGTGGTGGGTGTCACTATGACTGCCTCTCATCTGTGATGGTTGTCCCAGTTACTATAATTGGTTCCCCAGTTACTACCCCACCTCT
>NW_006973661.1:0-348 GCF_000164805.1 Carlito syrichta | reverse complement strand
GTGATTGGTTCTCTTCTTAATGGATGCTCCAGTGACTGATCCTCCTCTGGGATGGGTTTCTCAATGACTAAACCTACTTTTGAATGTGTGCCTCAGTGAGTGGCCTTCCTCTTGGATGGACGCCTCAGTTTTTGGCCCTCCTCTGGATTCAGTGCCTCAGTGACTGGCTGTCCTCTGGTATGCCAGAGGTATGTCCTCTATGCCTAGCCCTGCTCTGGGATGTGTCTCAGTTACTGGTCCTACTCTATAAGAATTACCTCATTGACTAGCTCTCCTCTCTGATGGGTACCCCAGTTACTAATCCTCTGTTATGGGTAACCACATACCTAGCCTTCTGCTGTGATGGGT
>NW_006973660.1:0-350 GCF_000164805.1 Carlito syrichta | reverse complement strand
ATCAGTTCTCCACTTTAAGGTGTATCCCAGTAATTGGGCATCCTCCACATTGGGCACACCATTGGTAAGACTTTGTGATGGATTTGCCTGTGATTGGCCTCCTCAGTGATGAGTACCCCAATGACTGACCCTCCTTTGTGATGGTTTTTCCATTGAGTGGTCCTCCTCAATAATGGATATCCCATTGACTAGCCCTCCTCTATTATTTGTGTAACAGTGTCATGTCCTCCTCTGTGAGGGTATCTCAGTGACTTTTTACTTTTCTGTGAAGTGTGCCTCTGTGACAGGACCTTCTCTATTATGGGTTCCCCTTTGACTGCCCCTCCTCTGTGATGTGTACCCCAGTGACT
>NW_006973659.1:1818-2759 GCF_000164805.1 Carlito syrichta | reverse complement strand
CTTTTCCTGTGGAGAGGGAGAAGGAGGAAGATTCGATGTGAGAATAACGGAGAGCTTTGCGCATTCAAATTCTTTTGATTTGAGAACACCGAGAATGCCAAACTGCCGGGAAGAGAGCTCCCACTCGGCACCCCTGAGCCCTGAAGGCGCCACAGGAATGGGGACGGAGCCGTCACGATGGTCACCCGAGTCCCACCCCATTGCACCTGCCATCTCTGTACAGGTTAGATGTCAGTTGGGCACAGATGCACTGCTCCATATACATCTCTGAGAGTCTCTAGTTTGCCCCAGGCCAACCTGATAATTCAGAAAACTCAGTACTGAGCTGGACCTTTTGGCCTCTTGTCCAAGTTGAGAGACCTCAGTCTCAGTTTAGAGACGACCAGTCCATCCCCGGACCCAGGGTCCTCGTTCTTCTTGCACCTCCCAGGGGCGGCCAGAGGGTATGGCCAGAGTTGTAGGAAGTCTCTGGTCTACCCAAGGCCTCCTGTGGAGAGCCTATGCCTCACCTGGAGACTTCTCCCCAAGTCTCGTGGAGCCGATGGATTGGGGAGCTCTGTAGGGCAGACAGGATGGCATGACCTGCAGAGTAACTTCTGAGCCCGAGGCACTCCTGGGGAGGAGGAGAGAGAACGAGCCGTAAGGGCGAGAATTGGAGCACCCCCCTGGTCTGGTTCAAGTCTCCGTCAGGAGGAGGGCAGGAGGGCACACCTGGGACCCGATGAGCAACACTCAGGGGGCAGAACTGTAGTTCAGCCCAAGGGAAAGCCCCAGGTAGGATATGAGCAGCCACCATTGGGCCCTGAATGTCAAAGTCAGTGTGCCACTGGCAGGAAGGGCCTAAGGGGGCTGCAAGGCTCAGACCGCAGATGACAATCCTGAGAGCTAAGTGAGAAGTGGCAGTTCCCGCATCTTCGGACGGGGAGTCCCCGGAGACTTCC
>NW_006973659.1:0-609 GCF_000164805.1 Carlito syrichta | reverse complement strand
CTGTCCCACCTCACCCTGCAAGCCCAGCTGCTCACCACATCCATGAGTGTCAACTGCTCCGCCAGCAGCTTGGGGTGAAATGGCACGATGCCAGGCGGCTCCTCACAGGGCTTGTCCTCTGCAGTCCCGGAACAGGGGCGGGGCGCCTCTGGAGCTGGCTCTTCCTCACGCTCGTCCACAAGAGATGGCCTTTCCCCTGCTGCTGGGGCTGACCTTGCTGTTGGACCCAGGCCAGTAGGTATCTCTGGCCCCAGAGCAGGCCCTGGCTCTGTTATAGGTCCTGGCGCAGGCCGGGGAACCAACACGGGCAATGCCTGTGTTCCCTGACACCCATCAGGAGCTGGAAAGGGAGAAACATCAGCAACATCAGTCACTTGTCATTGGCCTCCGCAAACACAGAAACAACCTCACGGAGCTTCTGGGAATCCCAGTCCCCCTAAATCTTCCAGATCGAAGGCCACCTCACCTCCTGTCTCTGGTTCCCTGGGCTTCACCAGCGCCAGGTGTCCTCGGAAGCTCACGTCAGGACGGTGGCTGGATCCAGGCCAGTGGACCACCATGTGGTCCAGCTGGAGCTTCAACGGTGGCTCCTCCGAGGAGGGGGAAGAA
>NW_006973658.1:1892-3534 GCF_000164805.1 Carlito syrichta | reverse complement strand
CTCAAATCATTCTATAAGAAAGATACTGCATACACATGTTTATTGCAGCAATATTCACAATAGTAAAAACATGGAACCAACTGTGCTGCTCATTGAAAGTGGGCTGTATTTTAAAAATATGGTATATACACACAATGGAATATTATGCAGCCATAAAGAAGGACAAAATTGTGGACTTTGCAGCAACTTGGATGACTTTAGAGTCTATATACTCAATGATCTATCACAGAAACAGAGGACTGAGTACCACATGCTCTCACTCGGAAGTGGACCTTGAATATTTATCATAATACTATAAGAAATGGATTGGCAGTAGAAAGTGGGGTCACACAACATCAATAAGGGTACCTGATCGCAAACCAGGAGAAGTAGGGACAAAAGGGAGGCCCAAAGTTTACTTATACAATGACCTCTTGTATACTTAATCCTGACTGTATCCTACTTCTTTAAAATAAAATAAATTTAATAAATTAAAAATTTTAAAAAGAAACATAAAAAATGTTTTAAAGCATTTTTTTAAAAGATGTATATACCTTTTGTTGTGGCTGTTGTTAATTCTCTCATTACTTATTTTGAGTTTGCACACTATATATGGTGGTATGGCTCTGTATACTACTTCTTTTTTTTAAGTTCCCATTATATCATAAGAAATTTCAAGCTTAAATGATCTTTGAAAACATGATTATAATTATGAATGGCTATATGTTATTTTATTCAGAGAATGTCTCATAGTTTATTCTACTCTTCTTGTATTGTTGGTTGCCTGCATTGTTTCTAGTATTTGGCTGAATTAGATGTCCTTTAAACCAACAAATTTTTTTCGTCTAAGGTAGGCAAGTCATGGCCAAATAGCCCTTGCTGCATTCTTTGGCTTGCATTGGTCCTGGGATAGCTGACTTCTCACCTATTTCACTCTGGCCTCTCCCTGTCCTCTTGATTCTTCTCCTCTCTTTGCTGGGGCCATGGCTCTAAGGAGAAGGTTGTTTTAAGTATTGATGAGGGGTGAAGGAAGAATCATTGGAGCAGAAGCTGCTCTGGAAAAGTGATAGGAATTAACAAGAAATTCCTGCTTTCCAGTTATTTACCATGTACAGAAACAATAGATTCTTTCAGTGGAATAAAATGCAGTCAGGTTGCATTATGTTGACATTTGAAGAAATTGAGACTTCGTTCTTTATAAGTGTTCAAAAGAAAACATTAATTTCTTATTCTAAATTCTTATTCTAAATTCCTATTTCATAGTTACTCCCGCCGTTTACCCGCCCTTCATTGAATTTCTTCACTTTGACATTCAGAGCACTGGGCAGAAATCACATCGCGTCAACACCCGCCGCGGGCCTTCGCGATGCTCTGTTTTAATTAAACAGTCGGATTCCCCTGGTCCGCACCAGTTCTAAGTCGGCTGCTAGGCGCCGGCCGAGGCGGGGTTTATCGCAGCATTGTTCACAATAGCAAGAACCTGGAAACAACCATGCTGCCCATCAAAAGAGGACTGGATTAAAAAAATGTGGTACATATACGCGATGGAATACTATGCAGCCATAAAAAAGAACAAAATCATGAATTTCGCTGCAACCTGGATGGAACTAGAGTCTATAATACTGAGTGACCTCTCACAAAAACAAAATCCGAATATCACATG
>NW_006973658.1:0-1206 GCF_000164805.1 Carlito syrichta | reverse complement strand
TTCTGGGCATCAGGTTGTCTGATAAAGCATGAGTCTGCTGAGGAGCTAACCTGGAACAGCTGACATTAACTGAGAGCTGCCTGTGTCCCCAAACAGTTCCCAGTGTTTACCTGCACATCACTTAACCATCCAAGGAGGTAGATGCTGTGCATTGCCCATGTGTTTTAGATGTGAAGATTGGAAAACTGACTTGGCAAGTTCCCAGTTTGGTCCTGTCTCCCTGATGCCTAGATCAGTAGGACTTAAGAATTGTTTTTGTTTGTTTTTTTTTTTTTAATTTGTAGAAGTTCACAGAATTGGCTAGAGGTACAGACAAGATTTTAACCCAGATATTTTGACTCCAGTTGGTAAAAAGGCAAACACATTGTTTGGCTGTATCAAGATGAGTTGCAGTCCATGGTTGGAAAAAAAGCCTACCCTCAAGATGGTGGGCAGGGGTAGCACATTTGTACATGCAGAACACATCTTTTAGAAATAACTAGGATAGAGTTTATTATGCTATTATTATATTTATGTCAACTCCTTATGAAAAAGACTCAAAGTATTATATAAATGCATACAATCTAAAAAGATAACATTTAAAAAAATCTAGAGAGACGGGGCAAGATGGCGACGGCATAGGTGAACTTGTGAGATTCTCTGAACGTGAGTTCCCCAAAAAGGCTATCACTTCGCTACCCCCATCCCCCAGCCCACCACCAACCGCGCTGGGGGCAGGCCCGGGAACTTCAGTCCCACGCAAGGCCAGATATTGCGCCCCCGCCCCACTGCTGCCGTTCTACTCGTGTGTGGAAGTCTCCGGTCCCAGCCCCCTCCAGATCCCTCCCCGGCTGCATTGTCTCCAGCCCGGGCACCCGGCATCAAGCCGCCGGTCACACAGGGAGGCTCTGGGCACCCGCCCCTCAGAGACGCTGGTTCCATTTCTGGCTGAAGTCCTCTGTTGGGTCCCAGCGCCACTCTCGCTGTCTAGAGCCTGCCCTTTGGAACTTTGGAGCTCTGGAACTCCGGGTCCACCCTGGCTGAGGCACTCAGCGTGAGACCCCAAATCAGAGGACCCAGACAAGCGGAGAAAAACAGATCTGCTTAAACTGCCTTGCCATTCTCCAGGAAGAGACTTCCATTGCCCTGCCCACCCAGCAACAAACTTTACCTCATTTCCTAAGCCAGGTATTGCAGCGTGCGGGGAAGTTTTGGGTCCCTGCTCCC
>NW_006973657.1:0-422 GCF_000164805.1 Carlito syrichta | reverse complement strand
ATGTGATTGGTTTTTCCCAGTAGGTAGTCTGACCTTTCTCTCTTGCTGCCTTTAAGATTTTTTTTTGTGCCTACTTTGCGTAGGTGAATTACTATTTCTCTAGGGGTTGGTGTTCTCATTTGATGTCTTATGGAAGTTCTTTGTATCTCTTGTGCTTGGCTGGTCACATCTCTGGTGAGATGGGGAAAATTTTCTTGGATTACCTCTTGGAATACTTGCTCTAAGTTGTTCTCAATTCCCTTTCTTCTGGGAAACCAATCAGGCATACTTTTGGCCTCTTGATATAATTGCACATCTATACAGGCTTTGTTCTTTCTTTCTGAGCCTTTTATCTATGCTTTTTACAGATCGGGTTAATTCCATGTTCTGTTCTTCAAGTTCTGAGATTCTTTCTAGATTAATTCTGTTTTCCATGCTTGTCA
>NW_006973656.1:0-368 GCF_000164805.1 Carlito syrichta | reverse complement strand
GTCAAAAAGGCAAATTGACATACCTTTTCAGTTTTTTAAAAACTGAATTAAATAAGGAAGCTGTTAATCAAAACAACTACTATAACAAAAAGCTCTGTATAATCAGTTGTCCAGTTGGGTTCATATATAAACTCAAAAAAAGAATCAACTTTAATTGCAATACCACTGGACATTTCTTCTCAATGCCATCTTGCTATTCACTGCAACTTGTGTATATGCACTTGAGTTTTTAAAAATAATGGTAACCCGACTAATAAACTTTTGAAAAATAGCCTTTACCTTTTCATAATGGTGTTAGACCCATGATAGGGAAATAGAAACAACTGATATTTGAAAAATAATAAACCTTTATTTACTTGTTCTTCCTT
>NW_006973655.1:0-406 GCF_000164805.1 Carlito syrichta | reverse complement strand
TGGAGGACATCCTGGCCCCAAAGATTAAGTGGCAGAAAAGGAAGTACATAGGACTGAAAAGCTCCCTCATGGCCCTCATCATCCTTCCAATTCAAAAGTTTGCTACTCTTCAGAGGAGACTTAGACTGGCCAATGCCTTGCAAATAAGTTATTGCTTCCTGAAGTGGCCAAGAAGTTGACCAGTGAACCTAATAACAAAGACATCAGCCTCAGTATCTAATAAACCCTGGAAGGTCTTGCCTTATCTATGCAGAGAATACTCAGGCCACTTTTGCTCAATGGCTTGCACCCAATATGCGTGATCAGAAGTGAAAGAGGTGGTGCCAGCAAAACTCAACACCCTTTGAGGCCAAGAGATTTATTAGAGCAGCGGCTACAGAGAGCGGGAAGAGGGTCTGTAACCGCC
>NW_006973654.1:0-614 GCF_000164805.1 Carlito syrichta | reverse complement strand
CTTTTTAAGTGTCTCCTGTCTGGAAGAGCTGGTCTGGAAGCTGCAAAATCTCTTAGGGATTAGATGTCTGGGAAGGAATTTAAATCTCCATCACTGATGAAGCTGAACTTGACTGTGTAGGAAATTCTTGGTTGAAATTGTTTATTTTTGTGGACTTTGAATATTGGACTCCAGTCTCTTTTTTGCCTGTAGTGTTTCTGTCAATAGGTCTGCTGACTGGTTTTCCCCAGTAGGAAGTCTGACCTTTCTCTATTGCTGTCTTTAGGATTTTTTCTTTTGTGTCTACTTTGTGTAGGTATCTTGGGGTTGTTCTTCTCATTTGATGTCTTGTAGGAGTTCTCTCTATCTCTTGTGCTTGACTGGTCACATCTGGTGAAGTGGGGAAAATTTTCTTGGATTACCTCCTGGAATACTTGCTCTAAGTTGTTCTCCATTTCCCCTTCTTTTTTTGGAATACCAATCAGACATAGGTTTGGCCTCTTAATAGGGATTGCACATCTCTTGTAGACTTTGTTCTTTCTTTCTGAGTCTTCTTTCTTTGTTTTTTTCCAGACTGGGTTAATTCCATGTTCTGGTCTTCAAGTTCTGAGATTCTTTCTTCAGTTAGATTAATT
>NW_006973653.1:0-3055 GCF_000164805.1 Carlito syrichta | reverse complement strand
TCGTTACCCAATGAGCTAGCGAGCTGCCTTAACCAGCTGGCTTAACTTGTTTGCCAATGAGCTAGCAAGCTGACTTAATCATCAGGCTTAACTCCTTGGGCAACGAGCTAGCAAGCTGACTTAACCAGCTGGCTTAACTTGTTACCCAACGAACTAGTGAGCTGACTTGACCAGATGCCTTAACTCATTACCCAATGAGCTAGCGAGCTGAATTAACCAGCTGGCTTAACTCGTTACCCAATGAGATAATGAGCTGACTTAACTAGCTGGCTTAACTCATTAGCCAACGAGTTATCTAACTGACTTAACCAGCTGGCTTAATTGATTAGCATATGAGCTAGCCAGCTGACTTAACCAGCTGGCGTAACTCATTAGCCAACGAGCTAGCCAGTTGACTTAACTAGCTGGCTTAACTCGCTAGCCAATGAGCTAGTCAGCTGACTTAATCTGCTGGCTTAACTCATTAGCCAACAAGCTAGTGAGCTGACTTAACCCGCTGATGAAACTAGCTGACTTAACCGGCTAGACAGCTGGCTAGCATGACTTAACTATCCAGCTGACTACCTGGTCAGCTGGCTAGCCAGCTGAGTTAACTATTTACTTGACCAGCTCGTCAGCTGTCTACCAAGCTGAATTATCCTGCTAGGTACCTACCTAGTGAGCTGGCTAGACAGCTGACTTAAATAACTGACTTAACCAGCTAGCCAGCTGACTAGACAGCTGACTTAATTACCTGACAAAATTTGCTAGCAAGCTGGCTAGCCAGCTGACTTAACGAACTGATTAACCAGCTAGCCAGCTGGCTAGCCTGCTGACTTAATTAGCTAGTTACCTAGCTATCAGGCTGGGTAGCCACCTGAATAAACTAGCTGACTTAACCAGCCAGACAGCTGGCTAGCCAGCAGACTTAACTAGCTAGCTACCTAGCTAGCCTGCTGGCAGGCCAGCTGACTTAACTAGCTGACTTATCCAGTTATCCAGCTGGGTGCCAGCTGATTTAACTAGCTGACTAAAGTTGCTAGCCAGCTGGCAAGCCCCCTGACTTAACTAGCTGACTTAACCAGTTAGCCAGCTGGCTAGCCAGCTGACTTAATTAGCTATCTACCTAGCTAGATAGCTGGGTAGCCAGCTGAATTATCTACCTGAATAAACTAGCTTGCCAGCTGGCTAGCCAGTTGACTTAACTTGCTTACTACCTACGTAGCTTGCTGGTGAGACAGCTGATTTAACTAGTTGAATTAACCAACTGTCAAGCTGGCTAGCCAGCTAATTCAACAGTTGATTTAGCTAGTTAGCCAGCTTTCTAGCCAGCTGACTTAACTAGCTGACCAGCTGGAAAGCCAGCTGACTTAACTAGCTGACTTAACCAGTTGGCCTGCTTGTTAGCCAGCTGAATTAACTAGCTTGCAACATAGCTAGCCAACTGGTTAGCCAGGTGAATTAACTAGATGACTTAACTAGCTAACTAGCTGTCTAGCCAGCTGACTTAACTAGCAAGCTACCTAGCTAGCCAGCTGGCTAGCCAGATAACATAACAAGGTGACTTAACTTGCTAGTCACCTGGCTACAACTGACTTAAACTACCTACCTAGCTAGCTAGGTGGTAAGCCAGCTGACCTAAGTAGCTGATTAACTAGTTAGCCATCTGACTTAATTATCTAGCTGCGTACATAGATCACTGGCTTGCCAGCTGTCTTAAATACCTAGCTACCTAGCTTGCCAGCTGGCTAGCGAGCTGACTTAACTGGGTGACTTAACCAGCTAGCCAGTTGGCTAGCCAGCTGACTTATCTAGCTAGCTACTCAACTAGGCAGCTGGTTAGCCAGCTTACTTATCTAGCTGCCTTTACTAGCTAGTCAACTTACTTAACTAGCTGACTTAACTAGCTAGCTACCTAGCTAGCTAGCTGACTTTACTAGTTGAAATAAATAGCTAGCTACCTAGCTAGCTATCTAGTTAGCTAGCTGTCTTAACTAGCTGACTTAACTAGCTAGTTAGTTGACATAACAAGCTGACAAAACTAGCTAGCTACCTAGCTCCCAACCAACTAAACGAGCTAAAATAACTAGATAGCCAGCTGGCTAGCCATTTGACTTAACTAGGTTTTTAGCTAGCAAGCCAGCTAGCTATCCAACTGACTTAATGAGGTGACTTAACTAGGTAGCCAGCTGGTAAGCCACCTGACATAACTAGTTGACTTAACGAACTAGACAACTGGCTAGACAGGTGATTAAACTAGCTGACTTAATTAGTTATCCACCTGGCTAGCCAGATGACTTAACTAGCTCTCTACTTCTCTATCCACCAGATAGCCAGCTGACTTAACTAGCTGACTTAATAAGCTAGTCAGATGGCTAACCAACTGACTTAATTGGTCAGTACCTAGTTAGCCAGCTGGCAAGCCAGTTGATATAACTAGCTATCATAACTAGCTGGCCTTCTTTCTAGCCAGTTGATTTAACTGGCTTGCTATATAGCTAGCCAGCTGGCTATCCAGCTGAATTAACTAGGTGACATATCCAGCTAGCCAGCTGTCTAGCCAGTTGACTTAACAGGCAAGGTACATAACTAGCCAGCTGGCTATTCAGCTGACTTAACTAGGTGACTTAACTAGCTTGACACCTGACTAGACAGCTAACATAACTAGCCAGCTACATAGCTATCAAGCTGGTCAACCAGCTGAATTAACTAGTTGATTTAATGCCTAGCTACCTAGCTAGCCAGCAGGCTAGCCACCTGACATAACTAATTGATGTAACGAAGTATCCAGCTGGCTAGCCAGCAGACTTAACTAGCTAGCTACCTAGCTAGACAGTTGGATAGCCAGCTGACTTAAGTAGCTGATATAACTAACTAGCCTGAAAGCTAGACAGCTGACAACTAGCTACCTACCTATATAGCCAACTGGCTTGCCAAGTGACTTAACTACCTAACTACCTAGTTAACCAGCTGACCAGCGAGCTGATGTAACTAGGTGACCTAACTAGCTAGACAGCTGGCTAGCCAACTGACTTAAATTGCTAACTACACTGCTAGGCAGCTGGATAGCCAGCTG
>NW_006973652.1:0-750 GCF_000164805.1 Carlito syrichta | reverse complement strand
CACACTGTGCCCGGAGGCCTCTCCCCGCGGAGGGGAGATGGCGCAACTGCCGTGGGAGCCTATGCAGCGATTCTGCTCCAGAGAGCTTCCTGTCGCCCAACCCCCACCCTCTGACCTTCAGAGAGAGCCCATCAGCAGTCGGCGGAGTTGAAGGGATGATCTGGACACTATAGGGTCCCTCCCCCCGGGGTGACACCAGAACCGGCTGTTTCCTGGGCCACTTCTCCCTCCCCTGCTCTTCCGTCTTTGCCGCTTGTGTGGGCAAGGGGACACAGGTCTCCATACAAGATTCCTTCCAAATCTCAGCCTACACTGGGCGCTCCAGGAAAAGGGATCACAGCTCTTTTGTGGGTCTACATCCTCCCGGCATGGAACCAGGGCTGTGCACACCCCGAGAAGGCAGCATGTCAGGGAGGCGGTCCGGCGAGCTCATCAGAAAAGCTGCTTCCACAAGGGTCAAGGGAGCCCCAACAGCAACACATGACCAGAAGATTCAAGAGAGAAGGCGCCAGGTGTATGCTGGCCAGAAGCACGTACATTTTCAGAGGACCGAGGGGAGCTTGAGGTCTGTCTGCCTGCGTCAGTCACGCCGAGAGGTCCCCAGTGGGCCGGGAACGTCCTGGACCCAGGCTGTGACAGGAGGGAGAGGAGCGGCGTGGGTGTGGTCCCCAGAGAAGCCCAGGGGTCACGTGACTGTGCGGCCAGGGTCCTGACTGCAGGAAGGAGTCAGGCCTTCTCCCCCTGGTGCTG
>NW_006973651.1:0-686 GCF_000164805.1 Carlito syrichta | reverse complement strand
TAAAAAGGAATGTAAAGGTTTGGAGAGGAATGGAATGGATTTTAACGTAATGGTGAAGAATGGAATGATGTGGAATGTCATGGAAGGGAATGGAATGGAGAGGAAAGGAATTAAGAGGAATTGAATAGAAAAGAAAGGAAAGATAGCGAAAGGAATGGAATGGAATGTAGTGGAATGGAATGGAATGGAATGGAATTGAAGGGAATGGACAGAAATGGAATTATAAGGAATGGAATAGAGTAGAATGGAATGGAAAGGAATGGAGAAGAATGGCATGGAATGGAATGGCTGGGAATGGAATAGAATGGAATGGAGATTAATAGAATGGAGTGTAATGGAATGGAGACGAATAGAATGGAGAGGAAAGGAGTAGAAAGTAATAGAATGTAATAGAAAGGAGAAGAAAGGAATGGAAAGGAATGGAGTGGAATGGAATAGAGATGAAAGGAATGGAGTTGAATTGAATGGAGTAAAAGGGAATGAAACGGAATGTAGAGGAATGGATTGCAATGGAGTGAAATGAAATGGAACGTAGAGGAATGGAATGGAGAGGAATTAAAGGGAAGGTAACGGAATAGAACTGACTGGAATGTAATGAAATGTAGTGAAATGGAATGGAGAGGAAGGGAATAGAGAGGAATGGATTGGAAATTAATAGAATGGATAGGAATGGAATGGAATGGAGT
>NW_006973650.1:0-758 GCF_000164805.1 Carlito syrichta | reverse complement strand
CAGCTCTCAGCCACCTGGCGCTCCCTGTGATGCCCAACCTGTCAGCAAGTGACCAGGGCTGAGTCCCGGACAGCCCCTTCACCCTACACCACTTCCTAGGGGCACGGAGGGAGGGTGACTTCCATGTTGGCTTTTGCACATAAAATGCGCTATTTCCATCTGTTCTCTAGCCAAGTACCCCAAAGCTTTACATCCAAGCCAAAATGGAGAAAAGAAAAGAGCAAACCTATGAGCTGAAACTGAAGAAATACTGCAGCAGCAAATAAGACTCAGTGCAACAGCAGAACTCCTAAGGGCTTGCTGGCAACTCAAAACCAGCAGGTTCTGTTCCGTTTCCTGGTTGTTCCCCATGAATGACGTCAGGCTAGAAGAGCCCAGCCCTCTGTGTGCTTCAGGTGCTGGTGCCCTCTGGCATGGCTGAGTACAGAAGCTCCCTGCTTCACCAGGCTGCCCTCGCCTCAGCCTCTTTCTGCCCCCCAGAGCAGAGTCTCCCCCTTCTACCTGCCCCTCCCTTGCAAAGTGTTGAAATACTCAAGTGTGCGGAGCCCAGTGCCCGCCATGACGCGGCACGCCTGCGACAGGCCTGTGAGGCTGCTGTGTTCACCCCCATCTACTGATGAGGGAACAAAACTCAGAGAGGCTCAGGGACTTGTCCAGAAGCACCTGGTAGGAGACAGCCAGGCCAGATTTGGGCCTTCGTCTCACTACAAAGCTCTTCTCACCATATCCCTTCCCAAACAGCTTCTGGGTTGCCATTA
>NW_006973649.1:0-423 GCF_000164805.1 Carlito syrichta | reverse complement strand
TCTGAACCCAGGTATGAGGCCAAATTTTGATCTATAAATAAAAGTTATGTTTGCTGCAACTAAAATGACATACTGTACAGGTCAGAGAGAGTGTGTGGGTGGCTGTGTGGATAGCTGTGTGTGTATGTGTGTGTGTGTGTGTGTGTGTGTTTCTGTATCTGTGTCTGTGTGTATGTAATATTCTCCAATTTGCCTTTGCAAAACCTGTTCACCTTTTAATCCACTCAGCATGCTGTTGATAAATCCATCCATGAAACCATATCATGAAAGCAAAAAGAAGGCAAACTCCCTTCCCTATGCTTTACATTCCTCTTGTTCCTTCTGTAACTCACCTTTCAGAGATAATTGAGGATTATTTACTGAGACGCATAAGGTCAGAGTATACTTCAGGATTCCTTGCATTTAGCTTAAGAAGTATATTTC
>NW_006973648.1:2467-3279 GCF_000164805.1 Carlito syrichta | reverse complement strand
TCAGCTAGTTGAGTCAGCTGGTACCCAGCTGGTTAGCTGGTGAAGTCAACTAGTTAAGTCAGCTGGCTACCGATCTGGCTAGGTAGGAAACAAGCTAGTTAAGCCAGCTGGCTAGCCAGCTAGCTGGTTGGGAAGTCAGGTAATTAATTCAACTGGCTTCCCAGCTAGCAAGCTAGGTATTTAGCTAGTTTAGTCAGCTGTCTAGCCAGCTGATTTGCTGTTTAAGTCAGCTGTTTAATTCAGCAGGCCAGCCAGTTGGCTAGCTAGTTCAGTCCGTTAATTATGTTAGCTGGCTAGCCAGTTGGATAGCTGGTTAAATCAGTTAGTTAAATCACTGGCCAGCCAGCTGGCTTGCTATGTTGTCAGCTAGTTAAGTCAGTTAGTTAAATCAACTGGCAAGCTAGGTAGCTATATAGTTAAGTCAGCTAGTTAAATCAGCTGGCAAGCTAGGTCGCGATATAGTTTTCAGCTAGTTAAATCAGCTGGCAAGCTAGGTAACTATATAGTTATGTCAGCTAGTTTAGTCAGCTGGCTAGCTAGTTAAGTCAGTTACTTAAGATAGCTGGCTAGTCAGCTGCCTATCATGGTAGCTATCTAGTTAAGTCAGCTGGCTAGCCATTTAGCTAGCTAGTTTTATTACCTTGTCAAGTCAGTTGGCTAGCCAGCTCGCTGCTAGACAGAAAACTAGTTAACGAGGTGGGTTCGGTGGCTCAGCCTGTAATCCTGCACCTTTGGGAGGCTGAGGTGAGTGGATTGCCTGAGCCCACAGGTTTGAGACTCGCCTGGGCAGTGAGACCTCATCTCTACAATAA
>NW_006973648.1:0-1069 GCF_000164805.1 Carlito syrichta | reverse complement strand
AGCTAGTTAAGTAAGCTGGCTAGCAAGTTGGCTAGCTAGTCAGGTCACCTAGTTAAGTCAACTCGTTGGCCAGCTGGATACCTAATTAACTAGGTAGTTAAGTCAGCTGGCAAGCATGTGGGATATGTATGTAGCTAATTAGTTAAGTCAGCAGGCTGATCACCTGGTTAGCTAGTGATGTAAACTCGTTATATCAGCTGGCTTGCCAGGTGGGTAACGAGTTCAGTCACCTAATTGAGTCAGCTGTCTAGCCAGCTGTCTAGCTCATTAATTCTTCTAGTTAATTTAAGTGCCTATTCGTATGTCTAGCTAGGTAGCTAGCTAGTCAAACTGGCTGACTAGCCGGATGTCTATCTAGTTAAGTCAGCTAGTTAAGCCAGCTAGATAGCCGGCTGGCTAGCTAGGTGGCTGGCAATATAAGCCAGCTGGTTAGCAAGCTGGTCAGGTAGGTGACCAGCTAGTTAAGCTGGCTGACTAGCCTGGCAACCAGCAGGGGGACTGGCTATTTAAGCCAGCTGTCAATCCTAATGACCAGCCATCCAGCTGGCTATTTAAGCTCTCTAACTATCCAGTTGACTAGCCCACTATCTAGCTAGCTGGCTGCCTACCAAATAGCCAGCCAGGTAGCTAGCTAGTTAAGATAGCTGGCTAGCCATCTAGCCAACCAGGTAGCTAGTTAGTTGTCAGCTGGCTAGCCAACTAACCAGCCAACTAGCTATTCAACTAGTTAAGTCAGCTATCTAGCCAGTTAGCTAGTTAAGTCAGCTAGCAAGTCAGCTAACTATTTAGCTACCTAGTTATGTCAGCTAGATAGTCATATTGCTAGTCAGCTAGCTAGTTAAGTCAGCTAGTAAGTCAGCTATCTATTCAGCTAGGTAGTTAATTTAGCTAGCCAGCTAACTACCCAGTTAACAAGCTAATGAAGTTATCTAGTTAGACAGCTAGATAGCTTCTTTGGTAGCAAGTTATGCCAGCTTGATAGGCAGCTAGCTAATATGCTAGCTAGTTAAGTCAGATAGCAAATCAGCTAATTGTTTATCTAACTAGTTGGCTAGCAACTCAGCTAGCT
>NW_006973647.1:5076-5830 GCF_000164805.1 Carlito syrichta | reverse complement strand
TGATAGCTAGCTAGGTAGCTAGCAAGTTAAATCAGCTAGTTAAGTCAGCTGACTTGCTAGATAGCTAGCTAGTTACATTGGCTATTTAAGTCAGCTGGGTAGCTAGTTAAGCCTGTTAGTTAAGTCATTTGGAGAGTCAGCTGCCAAGCAGGATAGCTAGCTTTAAGTCAGCTGGCTAGCCAGTTGGCTAGCTAGTGGTCACCTACTTAACTCAGCTTGCTGGCCAGCAGGATAGCTAGGTAGTTATGTAGTTAAGCCAGCTTGCAATCCAGCAAGCTAAGTAGGTAGGTAGCTAGTTAAGTCAGCTCGCTAGCCATCCGGCATCTAGTTATGTCAGCTAGTTGTCAGTTAGCTATACAGCTGTCTAGGTAGGTAGCTAGCTAGTTAAGTCTGCTGACTAGTCAGCTGTCTACTTTTTGAAGTCAGCTAGTTAAGTTAGCTGGCTAGTTATGTAGCTCGGCTGTTGAGTCATCTAACTATCCAGCTGGGTACCTAGGTAGGTAGCTAGTTATGTCAACTGTCTAGTTAGCTTGCTAGCTAGTTAAGTCACCTAGTTGAGTCAGCTGGCTATCCAGCTGGCTAGCTTGTTAAGTCAGCTAGTTATTTCAAGTGGCTAGTCAACTGGCTAGCTAGGTAGCTCGCTAGATACATCACCTGGTTAGTTTAAGTTAAGTAGCTTAGTCAGCTGGCTAGCCAATTGGCTAGGTAGTTAGCTAGGTAATTAAGTCAGCTGGCTAGCCTGCTGGTTAGCTAG
>NW_006973647.1:3283-4643 GCF_000164805.1 Carlito syrichta | reverse complement strand
TGAGTTGGCTGGTTAGCAGGCTGGTCAGGTAGGGGCCTGCTAGTTAAGCCCGCTGGTTAGCCAGCTGACCATCAGGGTGGCTGACTAGTTAATCCAGCTTGCTATCTGACTGTCCAGCCAGCCGGATGGCTATTTAAGCCTGCTGGCTAGCGACCTGGTCAGCCCACTAGCTAGCTGGCAGGCTATCTAGCCAGCTAGTCAGCCAGGTAGCTAGCTACTTAAGCCAGTTGGCTAGACATGTAGACAACAATTTAACTAGCTCATTAAGTCAGCTGGCTAGCCAGCTATCCAGCAAAGTAACTAGTCAGCTATTTAAGTCAGCTAGCTAGCCAGCTAGCTAGTTAAGTCAGCCAGCAAATCAGCTAGTTACTTAGCTAACTAGTTGGCTAGTATCTCAATAATCTCATCAGCTAACTATTGGGATCACTTGCTTTCCAACAAGTCAGCTAATTAGTCTGCTCGCTCTCCTGCAAAACTGTGAGCAAACTATTCGGCTCACTCACCAGTCAACAGGTGAACTGAGTCCACTCGATTGCAGGCCAACAGGTCAGCTAACTAGTTGGCTTGCTCACCAGCTGACTAGATAAATCAGTTCACCGGTCGGCTTGCTTGCCAGCCGACTAGTTAAGGCAACTCACATGTTGGGTAACTCACCAGTCAACTAGTTAAATTTTCTCACTGGTAGGCTCATTCGCCAACTGACTAGTTAACATTTGTGATCATTTGTCTCACTCATTAGTCAACTAAAAACAGCTGAACAGTCAGCTCACTCGCCAACTGACTAGTTAAGTCAACTGACAAGTCGGCTCACTCATGGACTGAATAGTTGTCAGCTGACCAGTCAGCTCACTCGCCGGCCGACTAGTTAAGTCAGCTCACCTGTGGGCTCACTCACCGGCTGACAAGTTAAGTAAGCTAACCAGTAAGTTGACTACCTGGCCGACTATTTAAGTCAGCTAACCATTCGGCGACTAGTCAGCCAACTGGTCAGCTGACAAGTTAGGTCAGTTAACTTGTGGGACAACTTGTTAGGTCAGCTAAATAGTCGGCCAAGTAGTAAGCCTACTAGTTAGGTGAGAAAACTAACCAGCCTACTAGTTAACCATGCTAACTTGTGGGCCAAGTCGTCAGTCAACTAATTAACCCAGCTAAATAGTCGGCCGACGAGACGGCCGATGTGTTAAGCCAGCTAACAAGCCGACGTGTTAAACCAGATAAGTAGTCGTCCGCATCATCCTCCAAGTTAAGTCACCTAGCTAACTTGTTACCCAACTAATTAAGACAGCTAGTTAACTCGTTTATCAAATAGTTAAAACATTTAGCTAACTCGTTAACCAACTCATTAAGTCAACTAGATATC
>NW_006973647.1:1232-2537 GCF_000164805.1 Carlito syrichta | reverse complement strand
CAAGTAGGCTAGTTAAGTCAGAAAGTTTGCCTGCTGGCTAGGTAGGTAGCTAGATAGTTAAGTGAGCTGGCTAGACAACTTGCTAGCTAAAGTCAGCTAGGTAATTCGGTTGGCTAGCCATGTGGCTACATAGGTAGCCAGCTATTTAAGGCAGCTGTCTAGCCAGCTGACTTGCTGGTTACATCAGCTAGTTAAATCACTTGGCAACCACTGGCTAGCTAGTTAAGTCAGGTTGTTAAGTCAGTTGGCTATCCAGCTGGTTAGTTAGTTAAAAAGTTAGTTAAGCCTGATGGCTAGCCAGCTGCCTAGCTAGGTAGTTATTTCAGCTAGTTAAGTCAACTGGCTAGATAGAAAGTTAGATATATGTCAACTAGTCATGTCAGGTAGCTAGTTAGTTAAGTCAGCTAGTTAAGTCAGCTGGGTAGCTAGCTAGCTAGGTAGCAAGTTACTTAAGACAGTTAGCTATGCCAGCTGGCTAGCTAGATAGCTAGCTGGTCAAGTCAGCTAGTTAAGTCAGCTTGCCAGTTTAAGTTAGTGAGTAAAGTCAGCTGGCTTGCCAGTTGCCTAGCTAGATAGCTAGCTAGTTAAGTCAGCTGGCTAGCCAGTTAGCTAGCTAGTTAAACAACCTAGTTAAGTCAGCTCACTAGCCAGCTGGTTAACTAGGTAGCTAAGTCAGCTGACAAACAAGCGGGCTACATAGGTAGCTAGCTAGTTAAGTCACCAGGCTATCCAGTAGGCTACATAGGTAGATAGGCAGTTAAATCAGTCTGCTAGCCAGCTAACTATCTAGTCATGTTACCCAGTTAAGTCAGCTGGCTTGACAGCTGGCTAGCTAGATAGATAAACAGTTAAGTCAGTTGTCTATCTCACTGGCTAGATAGTTAAGTCACCCAGTTAAGTCAGCTGGCTAGCCAGTTGACTAGATACATGACAACCTAATTAATTCAACTTACTAACAATCAGGCCAGCTATGTAGCTAGCAGGTTAGCTAGCTAGGTAGGTAGTTAATTCAGCTGGCAAGCCAGAAGATTATGTAGGTTGGTAGCTATTTGAGTCAATTGGCTAGTTATCAAACTATCTAATCATGTCAGCCAGTTATGTCAGGTGGCTTGACAACAGACTAGCTAGGAAGCAAGATAGTTAACTCAGTTGCCAGCCAGCTGACAAGCTAAATAAGTTAGTAAGTTAATTCAACTGGCTAGCCAGTGAGCTAGCTAAGTAGAAAGCTAGTTAAGTCACCTGGCTAGCCGTCTGGCTCACTAGTTTAGTCATCTTGTTGAGTCAGCTGGCTAGCCAGCTGGTTAG
>NW_006973647.1:727-1212 GCF_000164805.1 Carlito syrichta | reverse complement strand
CTAGGTAGCTAAGTCAGCTGACAAACAAGCGGGCTACATAGGTAGCTAGCTAGTTAAGTCACCAGGCTATCCAGTAGGCTACATAGGTAGATAGGCAGTTAAATCAGTCTGCTAGCCAGCTAACTAGCTAGTCATGTTACCCAGTTAAGTCAGCTGGCTTGACAGCTGGCTAGCTAGATAGATAAACAGTTAAGTCAGTTGTCTATCTCACTGGCTAGATAGTTAAGTCACCCAGTTAAGTCAGCTGGCTAGCCAGTTGACTAGATACATGACAACCTAATTAATTCAACTTACTAACAATCAGGCCAGCTATGTAAGCCAGCCAGTTATGTCAGGTGGCTTGACAACAGACTAGCTAGGAAGCAAGATAGTTAACTCAGTTGCCAGCCAGCTGACAAGCTAAATAAGTTAGTAAGTTAATTCAACTGGCTAGCCAGTGAGCTAGCTAAGTAGAAAGCTAGTTAAGTCACCTGGCTAGCCGTCTG
>NW_006973647.1:0-453 GCF_000164805.1 Carlito syrichta | reverse complement strand
CTAGCCAGCTGGCTATCTGGTAAAAAAGCTAGTTACATCAAATAGGTAGTCTGCTGGCTCGCTAGTTTTTTCAGCTAGTTAAGTCCTCTGGCTATACAGGAAACTAGCTAGTTAAGTCAGCAAGATATGTTAGCTAGCTAGCTAGATAAGTCAGTGGGCTAAATCAGCTAGCTACATGATAGCTAGCTAGGTAGCTAGCTAGCTAAAACAGCTAGTTAAGTGAGCTGGCTAGCTAAGTAACTAGCTAGTTAAGTCAGCTAGTTAAGTCAGCTTTCTAGCTAGTTAAGTCAGCGAGTTAAGTCAGCTGGCTAGTCAATTGCCTAGCAGGATAGCTAGCTAGTTAAGTCGGCTGGATAGGCAGCTAGCTAGCTAGTTAAATCACCTAGTTAAGTCAGCACACTGTACAGCATATTAACTAGGTAGTTAGGAAGTTAAGTCAGCTGGCAAGCCAGC
>NW_006973646.1:0-457 GCF_000164805.1 Carlito syrichta | reverse complement strand
CCACAGTGAGCAGCCATCCAATGTGATGAGTGTCTCAGTGACTTGCCCTTTCTGTCATGAATGTCCCAGTGACTGACTCCTGACTGTCCCAGTGACTCCTCTGTGGTGACTGCCCAGTGACTACACCTCCTCTATGTTAGGTACCAAATTGACTGTCCCTCCTCTGCTATATGTGCCCAGTGACTGCCCTTCCTCTGTGAAATATGACCCTGTCACTGATCCTGTTCTGTGATCTGTGCCCCAGGGACTAACTCTCCTCTGTGATCGCTGTAAAAATTAATGAGTCTCTTACATTATGAGTGTGTCACTGACAAACCATCTTCCATTATGGGTGCCACATTGACTGTGTCTCTTCAGTTACTTTTGCCCATGACTGAACTTCCTGTCTAATGAGTGTCCTAGTAATCAGTTCTCCACTTTAAGGTGTATCCCAGTAATTGGGCATCCTCCACATTGG
>NW_006973645.1:0-514 GCF_000164805.1 Carlito syrichta | reverse complement strand
GCCAGGGAGCTTCAGCAACTCCCATACCAAAGCCAGGGCAGGCATTGGGTGGGGTTTGGGCCTGGAACATGACATACTTGGGGGACCCTCACATATGGGGGGCCTGGGGGGAAGAACTGAGGGCAGAATGTTTGAAGGTGAATGGATTACTTTCTATTTTTTTTTTTCTTTCTTTCTTTATTTCTTTCTTTCTTTCTTTCTTTTTCTTTTTCTTTTCTTCTCTCTCTCTCTCTCTCTCTCTTTTCCCCTCACAAGGTAGTCCTGGCTGCTCTCAAAATGCCCAACTTGACCCTTCCTCTCGGCCTCAGCCTCCCAAACAGCTGTGATCACAAGTTTTCCATTTGGTCAACATCATAGTCTTCCTTTCTGATCTTAAAATCTTGACCTGAGGTGATCCTCCCGCCGAGACTTGTCCTCACCCCAGGTTTTCTGCGTTTGCTTGGCGTCAAGATAGGGTCCTTGTATCATGTCCAGCCTGGTCAGAAGCTCCCAGGTTCCAGCCATCTTTCCAATT
>NW_006973644.1:0-785 GCF_000164805.1 Carlito syrichta | reverse complement strand
CCAAAGAATCATAAAAAGAGAAAAATGTTTGTTATTTTAAGCCATCATATATTTGGGGGTGGTTTCCTTTTTTTTGAGTTGGAGACTTACTCCGTCCCCCAAGCTGGAATGCTGTGGCACACTCATGGCCACTCCAGCATTGACCTGCTGGGCTCCAGGGATCCTTCCACCTCAGCCTTCCAAGTAGCCGGAACTACAGGTGCACACTACCGCGGCCGCCTAATTTTTTATCTGTTGTAAAGACGAGATCTCTCCAACTTGCCCAGGCTGGTCTTGAGCCCGCAGGCTCACGCAATCCACTTGCCTCGGCCTCCCAAAGTGTTGGGATTACAGGCTGAGCTACCAAGACCTGCCTGGGGTGGTTTCTTAATACAATCTGAAATTTTGAAAGTAACCAGAAAAATCAACAATGGTATATGTGCAAAGATGTTCATTTTAACAACATTTATATTAATAAACTGTAAACAACCTAAGTTGTCAGAAGGAATGGCTAATTATTTGAACTACTATAAATTAAAAGTCATGTTTTCAAGATACTAGAAAATGTTCACATTGGAAAATTAAGTTAAAGAAAGGAAATCGTAGAATTACATTTAAAATATGATTTTAATTATGCAAGTATATGTGTTATATCACAAATGGAGATTTGTTCTGAAGACTTATTTTTAAAACTGCTGTTTTAAAATCTGCATGTGGCATCTCATTTTATCTCTGAAAGACCCTTCCTGGTTTCTGTGTGGTCCCTTTAATTTATGCAAACTAGAACAAGAGCAAACATGTAAATG
>NW_006973643.1:0-559 GCF_000164805.1 Carlito syrichta | reverse complement strand
GAAGAACTGCCTCCGAGTGGTCTTCTCGCTGTCCAGATTCTCTGGTGCGGGTCCTAACCCACCCTTGGTCAGTGCTGGTCACCGACAGAGCTGCACTAACCTCTTTGCTCTACCTGAGAAGTCAAACATGGTCCTTCCTCAGGGCCTTTGAACTTGTTGCTTCCTCCACTTGTAATGTCTTATTAGATAATTGTATGGCTTTCATCCAATCTTCCTCAGGTCTCTGCTCAGCCATCTTATCCTCTGTGTGGTCTCTTCTTTAACACCTGCACTTGCCTGCTAGAGGTAAGAGTACCACTCACTGGAAAATGTTGTATACAGTGTTTCTGTTGATATAAGCCTACATTCCATAGTTACTTCACCCCCTGACCCAGGTTTCTGGTGTCTTAATTTTCTGGTTCTTAAATCTCTCATTCTGGAGAGAGAATCAAGTATTGATCTGGTACCACAAAATGACTTTAATGGGACTGGGTCAAAATTTCAAAGATCTTTATGTAACGCTCAGCTATCCCTGTTATTTAAGTACACTGCCACCAGATGGTGGTTTTGTGACACTGGT
>NW_006973642.1:0-544 GCF_000164805.1 Carlito syrichta | reverse complement strand
GGAGAATTGCTTCCAACTCAGAGATCAAGACCAGGCAGGAAGACCAGGACGTCGACCAAACAGAAAGCATGTGATTGCAGCAGTTTGGGAGGCCAGGCTGAGAGCATGCTCAGTCGGGAGGTATGAGAGAAACCTGGTCAAACTAGTGAGGAAAGAAGAGAAAGAAAGAAAGAAAGAAAGGTCAATCTCCTGCAAATCTTCTGCCCTCAATCCTTCCCCCTCACACCCCCCACATATGAGGGTGTCCCAAGCTTGGGACCTTCCAGCCCCTAGCCCCCCAAAGGCTGTCCTGCTTTGATTTGAGAGTTCCCAAGGCTCCCTGGCTGGGTACATGCCCACTCTCTTCTCTGAGGTGAGAAATGTTCCCCAGAGAGACCGACCCTCTCACTCTGCAATGAGGACCATCACCAAGGAAGACTAGGGACACATCCCTCACCTGGAGACATTTCTTCCTCTCCAATTCCATTTTTCCTGTCTCTAAAGCCAGTCGACCTGTGAACACACCAAGCGCAGATGAGAATCTGTGTACGATTCTGAAGATTTT
>NW_006973641.1:0-742 GCF_000164805.1 Carlito syrichta | reverse complement strand
CCATGATTCCTGGTTGTCTTTAAAAGTACGTAGTAAACATTTGGCAAGTGCGAAACCCTTGTCCCTTCTCAAAATATAAAGAGACATGGAAGGGGAAGGATTACAGGGTTCACCTTAAGACCAGAGTTACATCCAAATATGGCATGAAGAATCTTTTTGTCCTGTAATCTGAACTTAGTTGTTCTGAGGAACCTAACGGACTTAGAGTGCCCAATACCATTTCCTGCTTCATTCTTAGCAAGACGCCAAGATATTTACTGGTGACCTAGAATTCCAGTTGCTTGAATATCAAGAGAAAGACTGCCATAAAGTTCTTGAGGAATTGGAACCCAAGATTTCTGTTCCCTTTTCAAAGATACACTAAAAATTTGACGACATTGAAGCCCAGATTGCTGATTAAACCTTACAAGAGACTTTGTAGATTTAGGCGATTGAGAACTCCAAGAACTGTATTCTGTTTCCGTTCTCATCAAGATGCCCTCAATTTCCTTGTCCATGTGGATTCTAAAACTGTGTACAAAAATACAGATGCCCAGACGTTTCCTAGGGACGTGGAATCCATAGATCCTGGTTACATTCTAATAATTTGTACTTAATATTTAGCTACTGCAAAACCCTCGGCCCCTCTACGAATAAAGTACAAACGGAAATTTTAGGATTACCAAGTTAATCTTAAGACCAAAGTTACATCCAAACACGGCAATATGATACTTCTTTTCCGGGAATCTGGCCTTAATTGTAC
>NW_006973640.1:0-2850 GCF_000164805.1 Carlito syrichta | reverse complement strand
CATCTGGTCCAGCGCTTTTTTTGGAAGGTAGTTTTCTATGGGGGAGTCAATTTCCTGGGTTATCTGTCTATTTAGGGTCTCAAAGTTTTCTTGTTTCAACCTTGGGAAGTCTTTTGATGTTGGAAAGTCCTCCATTTCATGTAAGTTACCAAATTTGTTTCCATACAGATGTGCATGAGAATTACTGTTTATTTTTTGTACTTCTTCAGGGTCAGTTGTGATTTGATCTTTCACATTTCTGATTGAGTTTATTTGGGCTTTTTTCTCTCTTTTTCTTGGTTTTTCTGGCTAGAGGTCCCTCAATCTTGTTTATTCTTTCAAAGAACAAGCTTTTGGTTTGTTGATGTTTTTCTATAATTTTTTTTTTCTATGTCACATATTTGCGCTTTTATTTTGGTGATCTGTATTCTGCTGAGATTAGGGTTTTGGTAGTCTTGTTTTTCTAGCTCCCTTATGTAATTATTTTAACTGTTAACTCCTGATCTTTCAATTTTCTTGATGTGTGTTCATAGAGATACAAATTCCCCTTTTAGAACTGATTTTATGGTATCCCAGAGAATTTGATTTCCATGTTGACCCAGTAGGTGTTCAGCATCAAGCTGTTTAGTATTCATGTCTTGGTGTGCTTTGAGGGAATTTTGTTTTTGTTGGTATTTATTTTTATTCCACTGTGGTCTGAGAAAGTACATGTCAGTATTTTAATCTTATGAAATTTGCTTATTCCTGATTTATGGATGAGGATGTGATCAATCTTGGAGTACATTCTACATGGTGATGAATAGAGTGTATATTCTGTGATTGTTGGGCAAAGTGTTCTGTAGGAATCTATTAAGTTCATTTTGTCAATTATCAAGATGAGGTTTCAGATCTCTTTCTTGATTTTTTGCCTCAGTGATCTATGTTGGGTTTCTAGTAGAGTATTCATGTCCCCAGCTATAATAGTGTTAGAATCGATATTATTTTTTAGTTTATTTAGTAGTTACTTTATAAATGCTGATGCTCCTTTGTTGGGTGTGTTTATGTTTAGTATGGCTATTTCTTGCTGATAGATTAAACCTTTTATCATTATGTAGTGTCCTTCCATATCTTTTTTAGTTTTGAAGCTGAAAGGTTGTGTTTCTGATACTAAAATTGCTACTCCTGCCTTCTTTTTTTTCCCATTATCCAAGAAATTTGTTTTCCATCTTCTAACATTGAGTCTATGTTCATCCCTTGTGGTAAAAAGAGTTTCTTAGACGCATCAGGATTGTTTTTTAAGCCAGTTTGCCATTCTGTATCTTTCAGTGGTGCATCTAGTTCATTCATGTCCAGGCTGATTATTGAAACGTGATTGTTTACTCCCATCATGAGGTTCTTATAAAGTTTTTTCTTTGTTGCTTTTCTTTTAGCTTTTGGGTTGATGTATGTGTGTCTTTTCAAGTGTGCAGTTGCGAGGTATTCTCTGTTTATTCTGTGTTCTGTTTTCTTGGGAAGTGCATGGTCATTCTTTTTTTCCTTACTTCTGGACTTAATACAATTTTAAGCATTTCCTGTAGAGCTGGTCTAGAAGCTGTATCATCTATAAGGGATTGGCTGTTGGGGAAGGATTTTAATTCTCCATTGTTGATGAAGCTGAGTTTGACTGAATAGGAAATTTTTGTTTATATTTGAGGACTTTGAATATTGGGCTCCAGTCACTTCCTGCTTACTGGAATTCTAATTCATTTCCTCAGTAGGTAGTTTGGCATTTCTCTCTTGCCATCTTTAGAATTTTTTCTTTTGTACCTACTTTGTGTAGGCGAATTACTGTGTCTAAGGGTTGGTCTACCCATTTGATGTCTTATAGGGTTTCTCTTTACCTCTAATGTTTGGATGGTCACATCTCTAGTGAGATGGGGAAAGTTTTCTTGGGTAAATTCCTGGAATACTTATTCCAAGGTGTTCTCCACTTCCCTTTCTCCTTCTGGGATACCAGTCCAGCATAGATTTGGTCTCTTGATAAAACTGCACATCGCTAGGATAGTTGGTTTTTTCTTTCTGAGTTTTCTATGTTTTTTACAGATCAGGTTAATTCAATGTGCTGTTCTTTGAGTTCAAGATTCTTTCCTCTGCTTGATTAATTCGGCTTTCCATGCTGTCATCTTGTTATTTATTTCCTGGATGAAATTTTCTATGGCCAGTATCTCTGTTACAAGTTCTTTCAGTGTTGCATTTAGTCTTTCTTGAGTCTTATTTACTCTTTCCATCCATTCCCTAATCCCTGCCATATTCTGGAGCTAGTCATTAGTGACTTCCATTGTGTGGGCTCTGAGATCTGATTTTTCAGACATTTTTCTCTTTGGTATACTGGGAATTATCTGTGTTTTTTTTGTTGATTGTTCCTTATTTGTGATAGATCTCTTTCTTTTCTCTTTAGTTTTGTTATTCAGTGGCAGTGGGAGAGGTTTTCATTTCTGATGATTGTTCACACCTTTATTCTTCCTTGATCAGAGCCCCAAATTTGTTCTATTTTGAAATAGGGCTGTAAGTGGGAAATTTTGCTGTCTTTTGTAGTTTTGAGAGTTGAATAAGGTCGAGGATTAGAGGCTAGGATTCAGAAACTACTTATAACTCACAATGTTCACTGATTTTGGTATGGATTTCCTGAGAACCACTCCCCATCACCACTCTATGTGTCAATTCAATGGGTTCATGTATGTACCCTTGAGTCCAAGATATAGTAACAGCAATGAGGAAAACAGAGAAAAGTGGAATGTAATAAGACAAACATAAATTTTAAAATACAGAAAAAAAGGCCAAACTCAGTGGCTTAGCCTGTAATCCCAGCACTTTAGGAGGCTGAGGTGAGTGGATTGCCTGAGCCCGCAGGTT
>NW_006973639.1:0-670 GCF_000164805.1 Carlito syrichta | reverse complement strand
GGAAGACTATGATGTTGACCAAATGGAAAACTTGTGATCACAGCTGTTTGGGAGGCTGAGACCGAGAGGAAGGGCCAAGTTGGGCATTTTGAGAGCAGCCAGGACTACCTTGTGAGGGAAAAAGAGAGAGAGAGAGAAGAAAAGAGAAAGAAAAAGAAAGAAAGAAAGAAAGAGAAAGAAAGAAAGAAAAAATAGAAAGAAATCCATTCACCTTCAAACATTCTGCCCTCAGTTCTTCCCCCCAGCCCCCCATATGTGAGGGTCCCCCAAGTTTGTCATGTTCCAGGCCCAAACCCCACCCAATGCCTGCCCTGGCTTTGGTATTGGAGTTGCTGAAGCTCCCTGGCCAGGTTCCTGCCAGTTCTCATCTCTGAAGTGTGAAATGTGCCCCAGTCAGGTCGATGCTCCGACTCAACAATGAACTTCCACTGAGAAACCCCAGGTACACATTGTCAATTGGAGACATTTCATTCCCACCAATCCCACTTTTCTTGGCCCTAAATCAAATCTTCCTGTGAACATACAACAAGCAGTTGAGAATCTGTGTAAAATTCAGATGATTTTGGAGACAGGGTCTGGCTCTGTTACCCAGGCTGCGGCCTGGGGACATGACCATGATTCACCACCAGCTTCGAAATTGCAAACTCCAGTGATCTTCCTGCCTCATCCT
>NW_006973638.1:0-590 GCF_000164805.1 Carlito syrichta | reverse complement strand
GGGGTTATAATGGGGGTAGACTCAAACACTGTAAAATAGCATGGAGAGTAACTTAGAAACTTGCTAGTCCACATGTAGTCTACAGACAATGAACAATGGACACACCTGCGAGCTCATTAGAAACATGGAAATCCAGTTGCCCTCACTGGCCCCAAATCTGTTGAATCAGAATCTTCACGTAAATATGACACACATTAAAGTTTAAGAAGCACAGTCAATAATTTAGAGAAAGAATGTGGATGGCATCCAATTAAAAAAAAAAATATATATATATATGTTCATGACATCTAATTACTCAGTAATCTACTCAGTAGCTCTGATACGATACATTAAGAAAAAGAAACACTTGTGAAATGAGTGAACGAATGAGTGAAATAGAAAACTGGTTGAAGAGAAGACCCAGCAGTGAGGCCATAACTTTCCCGTCGCCCTGGCAGGTCTGCCCACCCCTGACCCAGATCTCTACCGTCAGCCTCTGACCAGACCCTTCACTCTACCCGTCTTGGAACATACACAGCCAAGTCCTGTTCCTTTCTCTAATCAGGACCCATCCGTGCACCTGAGTCCTGACGTTTTGGCAGGCTCAGGCC
>NW_006973637.1:0-607 GCF_000164805.1 Carlito syrichta | reverse complement strand
TAAATATTAGCCCAGCTTAGAACTTGAAGCCTTATTATTTTTGAATTCTACTTTTTCTAATTGGAGTTCAACTTTCAACCAAATCAGTACCTCAAACTAACCCTTATATATTCTGGAGTTTTTTTTTCCTGCATCTTTCTTTCTGTTTCTTCATTTTTCTCTTTACATTCTCTTTCCATTATTAATTAGCCATTGGAAGATTAGGTAAGTTACAGGAGAAAATAACAGAAATGATTAAGCTAGAATATGTATTGATATGATCTAGAATAAACTCAAGAATTGGGAAGTCTAATACCTGAAAGAAAAATAGCCTTAGCTCATTCAAACATCTGTAACAAAATGCCTTAGACTGGGTAATTGACAGACAGTAGATATTTATTGCTCACAGTTCTGGAGACTAGGCAGTCAAAGACCAAGGTGCCAGCAGATTTGGTGAGGATCTGTTCTCCATAGATGGTAAATTCCATGTGTTCTCACATGGCAGAATAATAAAAGAGTTCCCTTAAACCTCTTTTATTTATTTATTTATTTATTTATTTATTTTTTCCTGAGTTGGAGTCTCACTCTGTCACCCAGACTGGAGTACAGTGGCCGCTCCTGGCCACCG
>NW_006973636.1:0-5000 GCF_000164805.1 Carlito syrichta | reverse complement strand
CCCCGCTAAGCTCAATGCTACCTCTTCAAATGGCACAGCACTGCCACCTACTGGGGCTGCTCAATCAAAAGGAATATGTCCTAAATGCCAAAAAGGTTATCACCGGTCATGAGAGTGTAGATCTAAATTTCGTAAGAATGGCACTCCTTTAATACAACAACAGGTTATCCCGGTTCAGGGAAACTTCCAAGCGGGCCAGCCCCGGCCCCAGACAACAATAGGGGCGGCTTCCACCATGAACCCGTTCATTCCTTCTGCTCTGTTGCAGAGCTCATCCGAGCCACCCCAGGGAGCGCAGGACTGGACTTGTGTTCCTCCACAACAATATTAACTCTGGACATTCCAGTGACCCCGATTCCTATGGGAGTAAAGGGCCCTCTCCCAGAAGGAATAGTGGGCATTATATTGGGTAGAAGTTCCTTGTCTTTACAAGGAGTTTCCATTATTCCTGGAGTGGTGGATTTGGATTACACAGGAGAAATCCAGGTGCTTGTTGCTCCCCCTAACAAAACTGTACAGCTTAACAAAGGTCAGAGAATAGCACATTTGCTGCTCTTGCCTTATCATAAATCAGGTAAAACCTTAACTGACCTGCCTAGGGGTGACTCTGCATTTGGCTCTAGCGAGGTTGCTTTTTGGGTTCAAGAAACAACCAATTCAAGACCTTACAAAGAATTGTATATCCAAGGAGTCAAAATTAAAGGTTTATTGGACACCGGCGCTGATGTTTCTTGTATAGCCAGAAAAGACTGGCCTGCCTCATGGCTGACTCAGATGACTCCTTCAGGACTTATAGGCACTGGCCAATTGCCTTTGGTGGCAAAAAGTTCTCAGATTTTAAATTGGAAAGATGAGGAAAAGTCAGGAACCTTCTGCCCATATGCAGTCCCATCTATCCCCTTTACTTTATGGGGAAGAGATGTTCTTACTCAGATGGGCCATGCTCTTATATAGCCCTGAAGATAAAGTTTCAGCACAAATGTTACAAATGGGCTACAATCCCTTTAAGGGACTTGGTAAGGAGGGGCAAGAAATGCAGGAACCTGTCCAAATTAGTGAAAAGGCAGACCGAGCAGGCATTGGTTACTCAGATTTATTCTAGGGATCATTCTTCCTACTGCCGACCCAATAAACTGGAGAGATGATAAACCAGTTTGGGTGGAACAATGGCCCATGCCCTCAAGAAACTTAAGGCAGCCACAGAACTAGTTCAGCAGCAATTAGAAGCAGGTCATATAGAACCCTCTACCAGCCCCTGGAATACTCTGATATTTGGAATTAAGAAAAAATTCTGGTAAATGGAGACTTTTACAGAATTTAAGAGCTATAAATGCTACCATGGAGGCTATGGGAGCATTACAACCCGGATTGCTATCTCCAGCCAGTATCCCCACTAACTTTAATGTTATAGTCATTGATTTACAAGATTGTTTCTTTACCATACCTTTGCATTCAGATGACTGTAAACGATTTGCATTCAGCTTACCTTCTGAGAACTTCACGCTTTTATTTCAAAGATATCAGTGGAAGGTTTTACCTCAAGGTATGAAAAATAGTCCCACCTTGTATCAAAAATTTGTGGATGCTGCCTTACAAGGTATTAGAAGCCAGTATTCTGACCTTTACTTAGTACATTATATGGATGATATTTTGCTAGTACATGAAAATTGTGCTCTTTTGCAGGAATTCTTAATCAAACTATAACTGCTCTAATTGTGGCTTAAAGGTCTCCCCTGAAAAAATCCAAACTAATCCACCTTTTACTTATCTTGTCATGTCTTAGCACACAGACAGTAAGTCACCAGCCCTTACAGCTACATACAGATCGGCTGGTTACCTTAAATGATTTTCAGAGTTAATGGGGGACATTAATTGGATTAGACCATTCTTACAAGTCACTACAATGGACTTAAAGCATCTTTTTAATATCTTACAAGGAGATCCCTCTCCGAGCTCTAAAAGAGCTTTAATCCCAGAGGCCAGTAATGCTTTAACACGCATGGAAAAGGACATTGAATCTCAGAAAGTTAAAAGATTGGACTATCGTTCACCTTGGGATTTAATTATTCTGACTACTGCCTATACTCCCACAGGGTGTCTGTGGCAAGAGGGGCCAATGGAATGGCTCCACCTGCCAGCGTCATCAAAGAAAATATTGGCTTCTTACCCTTTCTTAGTGGCTGTATTAATAACTAAGGGAAGACATAGAAGTGTTGAATTGTTTGGTCAGGATGTACATAATATCATTGGTCCCTATGACAACTCTCAGTTTCAAACTTTGCTTCAAGATAGTGATGATTGGAAAGTACCACTAACTGGTTTCAGGGGACAGATTTTGTTCTATTTACCTAAAAGTCCATTGTTACAATTCGTTAACTGAAATCCTTTAATATTTCCCCGTAGCTGTTCTTCACTCCCCTCGAAGAGGCAGCTTTGGTCTTTACCGATGGCTCTTCCAATGGAAAAGCTGTAGCAATTATTAACAATGAGTCTCATGTGCTGCAGACTTCAGAAACATCAGCCCAAAAAATGAACTACAAGCAGTGTTATTTGCTTTTAACACTCTGAAGCATTCTAAATTTAATTTATATACCGATTCTTGTTATATTAAAGGATTATTTCCTCATATTGAAACAGCTACCATTCCTTTAAATAAAACCACTATTTTAGAATTGCTATTACAGTTACAACACCTTATCCGTGGCCGAGAGGAACAATTCTTTGTGGGCCATATTAGATCACATTCTGGCCTACCAGGACCTCTGCACCAAGGTAATCAATTGGCTGATGCCTTGACAAAACCTGCTATTTGCAATGCAGTAGAAGCTGAAACAGTCGCTAAGGCTCAATCCTCTCATCAAATACATCATCAAAATGCTACTGCTTTATGTTATCAGTTTCACTTACCGAGAGAAACTGCTAGAAAAATTGTTAAGAATTGCAAGGCCTGTCCTACCTTTGCTCCAGTTCCAGGAGGAGTAAATCCTCAAGGCTTGAAACCTAATTCCTTGTAGCAGATGGATGTTACCCACCTCCCTAGTTTTGGGAAATTTTCTTATTTACATGTTACAACAGATACATTTTCTCGTGTTATTTTAGCTTCAGCAAGAACCGGAGAAGCTTATAAAGATGTGGTACAGCATTTATTATTTTGCTTTTCACAGCTTGGAATGCCTAAGCAATTGAAGACTGACAATGGTCCAGCATATAACTCTAAGGCCTTCCAACTATTTTGTTCCCAATTTGACATTTCTCACTCAACAGAAATTCCTTATAACCCACAAGGTCAAGCCATAGTTGAAAGAGCCCACCAAACTTTAAAAAATCAAATAACTAAATTACAAAAGGGGGAGTTTAAGTACAGCTCTCCTCATCACATATTAAACCATGCTTTATTCATTATCAATCACTTAAACTTGGATTCCTCAGGTAATTCATCTATGGCTAGACATCGGAACCCAGATGAAAGAATTAAACATATGGTAAAATGGAAAGATCTCCTTACAGGACAATGGAGAGGACCTGACATTTTATTGACCAGTGGGAGAAGTATGCTTGTATCTTCCCACAGGACAAGCCTTCCCTATCTGGGTCCCCAATTGATTGATAAGAAATGCCCCCACTAATCTGATACCCACGAAGTATAGCCAGAATTGGGTCAATATGGAGGAATGATTATGAAGCAGTTCGTACCAGTCACCAGCAGGAGGAGTTGTCCTCCGTGCTACTGGATGAGTCATCACCTGTGGAACAACATCAGGCTCAGCAACCTCCTGAAGAACAAGGGGACTCTCTGACCAACCAGATGAGACAACTCACCATCCAAGATGAAGACTCACACCCCAGGTTGACAAGGTCAGACGAAGTGTTTTCAGTGTCCGCCGCTCCTTTCTACCAACCTGGGGCCAAATGGAATTTCTGGCAGAAGAAGCTGGGAATATGCTGAGGTCCCAGCACACTCCCATCAGACCGGTAACATTGTTTTTGGCTATGCTTGCTCTTTTAATGAACCAAATTGATCCGGTATCTTCCTTGAAGGCTAATAAAACATATTGGGCATATATGCCTAATCCTCCTACTTTCCAGACGGTTACTTGGGATAATGAGATCATTAATGTCTTTTCTAACTCTCCCCAACTAAAGGGGGGGCCTGCCTTGTTTTATGCACAAACTAAACATGTCATTAATAACAACTATACATATGAAGATAATTCCTGTTTACCTCCTATTTGTTTTTATGACAATTCTAATTTTGATTATTATAAGGAGTTTTGTCTTATGTCTTCTCTCAAAAATTTGCTTACTGATAGCCTGACACAGAATAATTACAGAGAGGACTGGTGGATTAAAATGCTAATGCCTGGAGGAATTGATCCTAGTTTAGTCACAGAAACTTCATCACCATCTAATATGCCTGTTTGTTCTTTCAATAACACCGAAAAGGACTGACTGTTTATTCAATGTAATACTGGATATCCAAAGTGGAGAGACTGTATTTATGACTCTGAAGTGGACTATTTTATACCCTGAGAAAGATTAACTATCAGTGACTGGGGTCTTAATCTACGACCCTATACTACAAGGCTAAATGGAAAAAACCCCATCCCTGCTAGATAGCATGTTAATGGATGGGTACCTCCAGTGTTAACAACTGTCATTAGAAACAAACAAATTGTCCAGCCCCATTTGTGGAGAGCTGTTCCTGCCATCAAGGAAGTTATTCTGTCCCGACCTCACAGGGGAGTTCAACACTACAAAATAAGAGCTTGCCTACAGTCTCCTTATGTGTTTTTGACTTTGAAAAACTATCAATCATTGACCATAAAATGTCAAAATGATGCTTATTATTTATCTTGTAAACAATGTGTATTAACTAACTGCTTAACGGATGCTTCTTATAAGGGATTTGTTATTCTCAGACAGCCTCCTTAATGGTTATTTGTTATTCTCAGACAGCCTACTTAATGGTTCCAGTACATTTGTCATCCCGTTGGTATGAT
>NW_006973635.1:0-679 GCF_000164805.1 Carlito syrichta | reverse complement strand
TCTGTGATGAGTTTCTAAGTAACTGGCCCTCTTCTGGTATGGGTGCCTCAGTGACAGTCAGTCCTCTGAGATGGGTGCTCAATAACTGTCTCTCCACTGTGATGGTGCCCCCAAAACAGATCCTTCTCTGTGAAGGGTGTCCCAGTGACTAGTCATCCTGTGTTATGGGAGCCCCGGTGAATACCATTCTTCTGTTATGGATACTTCAGTGACTGCCCCTCCTCTGTGATCAGTGAATCAATGACTTGCCCTCTATCTAATAAGTGTCCTAGTAACTGGCACACCTCTGTAATGGGTACCTCATTGATTGACCCTCCTCTGGAATTGGGGCCTCATCAATATTTCCCCTGAAAGAGGCCCTTCTCCTAGTATGACCAGTGACTCTCCCTTGTCTTGGATTAGAGCCTCAATAACTGCCTCCTCTCTTGCATTGATACCTCAGTAAATGACTCTCCACTGTTGGTTCCCAGTGAAAATTGTTCCTCTGGTATAGGTGCCCCAGTGAATTCCTCTCTTCTATAAATGATGTCCAGGCAAATGTCTCTCCTCAGTGAAGTTTGTTTCAGTGACTGACTCCTCTAGGTGATGGGTGCCCTTGTAACTAGGATTTTTCTGTGATGAGTACCCAGTGACTCATCCTTATCTATAATGGTTGCTCCATTGTTTTTCCTCCTCAGTC
>NW_006973634.1:903-8993 GCF_000164805.1 Carlito syrichta | reverse complement strand
CCCTTCCATTCCATTCTATTCCATTCCAATCCATTCCAATCCATTCCAATCCATTCACTCCATTCCATTTCTCTCCTTTCCATTCCATTCCACTTCATTCCATTCTTCTACAATCCCCTCCTTTCCATTCCTCTCCATTCCTCTACATTGCATTACATTACAATCCATTCCACTTCTTTTTGTTCCTCTCCATTCCATTCGTCTCAATTTCTCTCCATTCCTTTCCATTCCTTTCCATCCCAATCCATTCTATTCCATTCCAATCCATTCCATTCCATTTTAATCCATTCCTCTCCATTACATTCTTTTCCATTCCATTCCATTCTTCTCCATTCTATTCCTTTCCTCTCCATTTCATTCCATTCCTCTCCTTTACATTCCATTCCATTTGTCTCCATTCCATTCCATTCCCTTCCTTTCCTTTCCATTCCTTTCCATTCCATTCAATTCCATCCCTCTCCCTTCCATTCCATTTTATTCCATTCCATTCCTCTCCATTTCATTCCATTCCTCTCCATTCCATTCCATTCCTTTCCATTCCATTCCATTCCTCTCCATTTCATTTCATTCCATTTCATTCCATTCCTTTCCATTCCTCTCCATTCCATTCCATTCCATTAAATTCCATTCCTCTTCATCCCATTTCATTTCATTCCATTCCATTCCATTCCGTTCCATTCCATTCCATTCCAATATTCTACATTCAATTCAGCCCAGTTCCATTCCCTCCCATTGCATTCCATACCATTGCATTACATTCCTCTCACTTTTCTCCTCTCAAATAAATTCATTTCTATTTTCCTCCATTGTGTTCCATTCCATTCCATTCCATTCATATCCATTCCATTAATTTCTATTCCATTCCTCTTCATTCCATTTCATTTCATACCATTCCTCTCCATTGCATTGCATTCCATTCCTCTCCATTCATCTCCATTCCATTCCATTCCATTCCATTCCAATCCCCTCCATTCCATTCCACTCTATTGCATTCCATTCCATTCCTCTCCATTCCATTTATCTCCACTCCTCTATATTCCCTTCCTTTCCATTCCAATTCATTCCAATCCTTTCCATTCCATTCCTCAGAAATCTTCTGCATTCCATTCCATTCCCTTACATTACATTCCGTTCCATTCCATTCCTTTTCAATCCATTCCATTCTATTCCATTCGTCACCATTCCGTTTCATTCCATTCCATTCCATTCCTTTCCATTCTATTCCACTCCACTCTATTCCATTGTACTCCATTGCATTCCTCTCCATTCCATTTCTCTCCATTCCGCTATATTCCTCTCCAATCCATTGCAATTCATTCCAATTCTTTCCATTCCATTCCACTACTTTCCATTCCTCTCCATTCCATTCCTCTCAATTTCACTTCATTACATTCCATTCCTTTCCATCCAATTCCATTCTATTCCATTCCTATCCACTCCATTCCATTCTAATCCTTTCCTCTCCTTTCCAATCCTTTCCATTCCATTCCATTCCATTCCTCTCCATTCTATTCCATTCATTTCCATTACAGTCCAATCCTCTCCTTTCCTTTACCTTCCATTCCATTCCATTTCTGTTCATTGCATTTCTTTCCTTTCCTTTCCTTTACATTCCTCTCCATTCCATTCCATTCCAATTCTCTCCACTCCGTTACATTGCTCTCCATTCTATTCCATTCGATTCCATTACATTCCTCTCAATTCCATTCCATTCCATTCCATTTAATTCTATTCCATTACCTTCCTCTCCCTTCCATTTCAGTCCATTCCATTCCATTCCTCTCCATTCCCTTCCATTTTTTCCCTTACTCTCCATTCCATCCCATTCTTTTCCTCACAATTCCATTACATACCATTTCTTTCAATTCCATTCCATTCCATTCCATCCCTCTCAATTCCATTCCATTCCATTCAACTCCATTCCATTCCTCTGCAATGCATTCCACTCCATTTCTGTCCATTTTGTTCCATTCCTCTCCATTCCATTCATTTTCACTCCATTTCTGTGCATTCCATTGATCTCCATTCCATTCCATTCCATACATTCCTCTCCATTCCATTTCTTTCCATTCCATTCTTTCCTCTCCTTTCCTTTCCATTCCACACCCTCAAATTCCATTACTTTCCTCTCCATTGCTTTCCATTCCATTCTATTCCATATCGCCGATCCTTTCCATTACATTCCACTCCACTCCATTCAATTCCACTCCATTGCATTCCACTCCATTCCTCTGTATTCCATTTCTATCCATTCCTCTATATTCCATTCTATTCCACTTCAATCCATTCCTATCCATTCCATTCAATTCTTCTCCATTCCATTGCTCTCCAGTCCATTCGTCAAAATTCCTCTCCATTCCATTCTATTCCCTTCCATTCCATTCTATTCCATTCCTTTCCATTCCAGTCCATTCCTCTCCATTCCATTCCTCTCCATACCATTCCTCTCAATTCCTCTCCATTCCATTCCATTCCACTGCATTCCAATCCTCTCCAATATTCTCTATTATATTCCTCCCCATTCTTCTATTTCCATTACATTACAATCCATTCCATTCCTTTCAATTCCACTCCTTTCCATTCCCCTCAATTCCACACCATTCCATTCCATTCTTTTCCCTTCCATTCCATTCTTTTCCATTCCTATCCATTCCATTCTTTTCTACTCCATTCCTATCCATTCCATTCCTCTCCATTCCTTTCCTTTCCATTCCATTCCTTTCAATTCCATTCCATTTGATTCCATTCCATTCCTCTCCAATCTTTTTCATTCCATAAAATTCCAGTCAATTACATTCCTATCCATTCCTTTCCATTTCTTTCCATTCTATTCCATTCATCGCCGATCCATTCCGTTCCTATCGATTCCATTCCATTCTATTCCCTTCCATTCCTATCCATTGCATTCCATTCGTTTTCATTCCGTTCCATTTCCTTCTATTCTATTTCATTTCTCATCTTCCCATTCTATTGTACTCTTTTCTTTCTATTCCTCTCCATTGCATTCCATTCTATTCCATTCCTGTGCATTCCATTCCTCTGTAATCCATTCCATTCCATTCCCCTCCACTCTGTTCCATTCCATTCCATTCCATCCGTTTCCATTCCATTTCCTCAATTCCATTCCATTCTATACCAGTCCTCTCCATTCCCTTCCATTCCATTCCATTCCATTCCATTCCATTCCTTTCCTTTCCTTTCCATTCCATTCCTTTCCATACCTTACTATTCCATTCCATTCCATTCCTCTCCATTCCATTCAATTCTGTTGCATTCCATTCCATTCCATTCCTTTCCATTCCATTCCACTCAACTCCATTCTCTTCCACTCCATTGCATTACATTGCGTTCCTCTTCAATCCTCTCCATTCCATTTCTCTCCATTCCGCTATATTCCACTCCATTCCATTAGAATCCGTTCCATTACATTCCGCTCCATTCTGTTTCTCTCCATTCTCTTCCTAAAAATTAGTCTCCATTCCATACATTCCCTTCCATTCCATTCTATTCCATTCCAATCCATTCCAATCCATTCCAATCCATTCACTCCATTCCATTTCTCTCCTTTCCATTCCATTCCACTTCATTCCATTCTTCTACAATCCCCTCCTTTCCATTCCTCTCCATTCCTCTACATTGCATTACATTACAATCCATTCCACTTCTTTTTGTTCCTCTCCATTCCATTCGTCTCAATTTCTCTCCATTCCTTTCCATTCCTTTCCATCCCAATCCATTCTATTCCATTCCAATCCATTCCATTCCATTTTAATCCATTCCTCTCCATTACATTCTTTTCCATTCCATTCCATTCTTCTCCATTCTATTCCTTTCCTCTCCATTTCATTCCTCTCCATTCCTTTCCATTCCATTCCTCTCTATTCCATTCTTCTCCATTCCATTGCTTTCTATTCCTGTCCATGCCATTCAAGTCCTCTCCATTCCATTTTATTCCTTTCCATTCCATTCCATTCCATTTCGTTCCAATCCATTCCATTCCTCTCAATTCTATTCCTTTCCATTCTTACCATTCCTCTCCATTACATTCCATTCCATTCCTCTCCATTCCATTCTTCTCCATTCCATTGCTTTACATTCATTTCCATTCCATCCCATTTCTCTCCATTCCATTACATTCCATCTTCTCAATTCCATTTCATTCCTTTCCATTCCATTCCATTTCATTCCATTCTTTCCCTTCCTCTCCATTCCATTCCATTTCTCTCCATTTCATATCATTCCATTACATTACAATCCACTCCATTCCATTCCTCTCCACTACATTCCATTCCCTTCCTCTCCCTTCCATTCCTCTCCATTCCATTATTATCCATTCCATTCCATGCCTCTGCATTCCATTCCTCTCAATTCCTCTCCATTTCCTTCCATTTCATTCCTTTCCATTTCTTTCCTCTCCATTCCATTCCATTCCGTTACTTTCCTCCCATTCTATTCCATTCCATTTCTCTCCATTCCATTCCATTCTATTCCTCTCTATTCCATTCCATTCCATACCACTCCATTCCATTCCATTCCATCCCTCGCCATTGCATTCTTTTCTGTTCCTCTCTATTGCATTCCATTCCGTTCCCCATCATTCCATTCCATTCCATTCTATACCTCTTCCTTTCCACTCCACTCCATTCCGTTCCACTCCATTGCTTTCCATTCCAATCCTCTCCATTCTTCTCCATTCCATTCCATTCAATTCCTTTCCATTCTATTACAATCCATTCCACTACACTCCATTCCATTCCCTCCATTCCTCCCATTCCTCTATTCTCCATTTCATTCCATTCCAATCCTTTCCACTCCATTCCATTCTTCTGCATTCCATTCCTCTCATTCTTCTCTTTTCCATTCCATTCCACTGCATTCCATTCTTCTCCTATCCTCTCCATTCAAATCCTCCTCTTTCCTCTGCGTTCCCTTCCTTTACATTCCATTCCTCTCTTTCACGGACTTTCTATTCCATTCCTCTCAATTCTACTCCATTCCATTCCATTCCTTTGTATTCCATTCCTTTCTATTCCATTCTTATTCATTCTATTTCATTATAATACATTCGTCTCCATTCCATTCCTCTCCATTCCACTCCAATCCTTTCCATTCCTCTCCATTGCATTCCATTCTTCTCCATTCCATTCCATTCCTTTCCTTTCCATTCCCTTCATTCCATTCCATTCCTCTCTATTCCATTCCATTCTATTCCTTTCCTTTCCATTCCTCTCCATTCCATTCTTTTCCATTCCTCTCCATTCCATTCTATGGCTCTCCATTCCATTGTATTCCATTCCTTTCATCTCCATTCCTTTCCATTCCTTTCCACACCATTCCATTTCATTCTATTCCCTTCCATTCCTCTCCATTCCATTTAATTCCATTCCATTCCATTCCTTTACATTCCTCTCCATTCCATTCCATTCAATTCCATTCCTCTCCATTGCACTCCATTTCATTACATTATTCTCCATTCCATCCCATTCCGTTCCTCACAATTCCATTTTATTCCAATCCATTCCATCCCTCTCCATTCCATTCCATTCAATTCCATTCCATTCCTCTCCATTCCTTTCCTCTTAAATTCCTTCCATTCCCTCCATTCTGTTCCATTTCTGTCCTTTCCATTCATTTCCATTCCATTCCTGTCCATTCTATTTCTCTCCATTCCAATCTATTCCATACCATTCCTCTCCATTCCTTTTAATTCCATTTCATTTCTCTCCATTCCTATCCATTCCATTCTATTCCATTCATCGCCATTTCATTGCATTCCATTCAATTCCATCCCATTCCATTCACTCCATTCCATTCCACTCCTTTGCATTCCATGCCATTCCTCTCCATTCATCTCCATTCCATTCCTGTCCATTCTATTCCTCTCCATTCCAATCTATTCCATACCATTCCTCTCCATTCCTTTTAATTCCATTTCATTTCTCTCCATTCCTATCCATTCCATTCTATTCCATTCATCGCCATTTCATTGCATTCCATTCAATTCCATCCCATTCCATTCACTCCATTCCATTCCACTCCTTTGCATTCCATGCCATTCCTCTCCATTCCATTTCTCTCTATTCCTCTATAATCCATTCTAGTCCATTCCAATCCATTTCTATCCATTCCATTCCATTCCACTCCATTCCATTCCTCTCCATTACATTCCTCAAAATTCCTCTCCATTCCCTGACAATGCCTTCCATTCCACTCCATTCCATTCCTCTACAATCCTCTCTATTCCAATCATCTCCATTCCTCTATATTCCATTACATTACAATCCATTCCACTCCTTTCCGTTTCTCTCCATTCCATTCCTCTGAATTCCACTCCATTCCTTCCTTTCCATTCCATTCATATCAATTCCTCTCCATTCCATATCTCCTTTCCTTTCCATTCCATATCATTCCTCTCCATATTATTCCATTCCTCTCCATTACATTCAATTCCTCTCCTTTCCATTCTATAACCCCTCCATTACATTCAATTCTTCTCTTTTCGTTTCCCTTCCACTCCATTGAATTTTTCTCCATTTCATTCCATTCCATTCCATTCCTTTCTTTCCATTTCTCTCCATTCCATTCCATTCCATTCCATTCCATTCCATTCCATCCCTGTCCATTCTATTCCATTCCATTCCATTCCTTTCCTCTCCATTCCATTCCTCTGCAATGCATTCCATTCCACTCCCCTCCATTCTGTTCCATTCCATTCCATCCATTTCCATTCCATTCCTCCCCATTCCATTCCTCTCCATTCCATCCCATTAAATACCATTCCTCTCCGTTCCGTTGCATTCCATTCCTTTCCTCTTCTTTCTTTTTCTTTCCATTCCTTTCCTCTCCAATCCTTTCCATTCCATTCTATTCCATTCGTTGCCATTTCGTTTTATAATATTCCATTCCATTCCCTTCCATTCCATTCCATTCAATTCTATTCCATTCCACTCCATTCTTTTCCATTCCTCTCCATTCCTCTCCTTACCATTTCTCTCCATTCCTCTATATTCCCTTCCTTTCCATTCCAATCCATTCCTTTCCATTCCACTCTTTTCTATTCCTCTCCATTCTCTTCCTCAGAGTTACTCTCCGTTCCATTCCATTGCCTTGCACTCCATTCATTTGCAATCCTTTCCATTCTATTCCATTCCTATCCATTGCATTCCATTCCCTTCTGCTCCATTGCATTCCATTCCTGGGCTTTCCGTTCTAATCCATTTTGCTCCATTCCATTAAATTCCATTCCATTTCATGCCAATCCATTGCTTCCCATTCCATTCCATTCCTCTACAATTCTTTCCATTCCATTCCATTCTATTCCATTCGTCACCATTCTGTTCCATAACATTCCAATCCATTCCATCCCATTTGATTCCATTCCACTCCACTCCATTCCACTGCACTACATTGCATTCCATTCCATTTCTCTCCATTCCTCTCTATTTCATTTCTCTTCTTTCCTTTGTATTCCATTCCATTGCATCCCAATCCATTCCATTCCATTCCTCTCCATTCCATTCTTCTCTTTTCCATTCCTCAGAATTCCTCTCCATTCCATTCCATTCCTTTGCAATCCATTCCATTCTATTCCATTCCTATCCATTCCTTTCCATTCCATTCCATTCCTCTCCATTCTATTCCATTCCTCTCCTTTCCTTTTCATTCCATTCCATTCCATTCCTGTACATTCCATTCCATTCTATTTCATTCTTTTCCTTTCTGTTCCATTCCACTCCTCTCATTCCATTGCTCTCCCTTCCTCTATATTCCCTTCCATTCCATTCCAATCAGTGCCATATATTGTGCCCCTGTTACTGGATTTCTTCTGTGATTGGTGCCCCTGTGATTGGTCCTTCACCATAATGATTTCCACAGTGACAAGCCCTATTTTGTGGATGTTGTTCCAGTGACTGTTTCTCTTAAATAATGATTTTTCTATTGACTTGTCCTTCTCTGTTATGGGTGTCACACTTACTAGTCCTTCTCTGTGATGTGTGGCCTTGTGATGAGCCTGAATCTGTGATAGGTCCTCTAGGTTTGAACGTTCTTTGTTATGAGTGACTCAGTGTCTGGACCTCTGTCATTTTGGG
>NW_006973634.1:0-883 GCF_000164805.1 Carlito syrichta | reverse complement strand
TGTATTCCATTCCAATCCAATCCAATCCATTCCATTCCATTCCTCTCCATTCCATTCCACTCCATTGTATTCCATTCCGTTCTTCTCCATTCCTCTCCATTCCTCTCCTTTCCATTTCCTTCCATTCTTCTCTATTCCCTTCCTTTCCATTCCAATCCATTCCAATCCATTCCACTCCTTTCCATTCCTCTCCATTCCATTCCTCAGAATTACTCTCCATTCCATTCCATTGCCTTCCATTCTATTCCGTTCCATTCCATTCCTTTGCAATCCTTTCCATTCTATTCCATTCCTATCCATTCCACTCCATTCCATTCCCTTCCTCTCCATTCCATTCCGTTCGCTTCTTTCCATTTCATTCCATTCCATTCCATTCCTCTCCATTCCATTCCATTCCTTGACATTCCGTTCTAATCCATTCTGCTTCATTCCATTAAATTCCATTCCATTCTGTGCCACTCCATTCCTTCCTTTCCATTCCATTCCTCTCCATTCCTTTCCATTCCATTCCATTCTATTCCATTCGTCACCATTCTGTTCCATAACATTCCAATCCATTCCATCCCATTTGATTCCATTCCACTCCACTCCATTCCACTGCACTACATTGCATTCCATTCCATTTCTCTCCATTCCTCTCTATTTCATTTCTCTTCTTTCCTTTGTATTCCATTCCATTGCATCCCAATCCATTCCATTCCATTCCTCTCCATTCCATTCTTCTCTTTTCCATTCCTCAGAATTCCTCTCCATTCCATTCCATTCCTTTGCAATCCATTCCATTCTATTCCATTCCTATCCATTCCTTTCCATTCCATTCCATTCCTCTCCATTCTATTCCATTCCTCTCCTTTCCTTTTCATTCCATTCCATTCCATTCCTG
>NW_006973633.1:0-990 GCF_000164805.1 Carlito syrichta | reverse complement strand
TTTTTTTTATGTGTTGCATGTATACAATATGGCAGAAAATGACATCACCACCACACAGGTTTCAGTTACCTTTATTAAATAAGACTAATTGCACAGACTGATACCCAAGAACTAGAACTCAAACTTTTAATTAACCATCTTGTTGACTGATTGTTCATTAGGCTGTCTTTCTTTTCAGAAAGCATTAGCCAAATATAATTCAATAGGTGAACTATTGAGTTTGATCATGGCTGGTAGTAGAGTATTATATAAATGCCATGCTCAGTTTTCCTGATCCTACATAAGAAGGGAGAAGAGAGATCACTCATTGGTCTAAGGTTAAGGCAGGAACATCAAGGGCATGTTGCTTAATTTTATGCAGGGTACTTTTACTTTTGAGAAATCACTTAACCTCTGCTTTGATATTTCTAGCTGTAAAGTGGGGTGTTGAAGAGGTTATGCAATTAATATTTCTAAAGTACTCTTAAGATGAAAAATGCGGTGCAGGTGTTAATTATCTTGTCGTGTTATTACTAATAATAATTTAAGTAATACGTTTCAGAAAACGACCATCGTGCCATTTTTTTTTGCAGCTCAGCTGATTGTTTTCCCCAAACAGCATGCATATTAGTATAACATAGATTTCAAAATTTATAAAACATCTCTTCTATAATCACCAGAGGTAGTCATAGCTAAACAATTTGTAAACTTACATTGCACTAGAAAAGAACAAATGTAAAACAGATAAGAAAACATGCAGACCAGTAACACCACAACATGTGTATGACTGTGTGTGTATGTGCTCACATATGTTTGCTGTGCCAATTAAGGGAGAGAAAAGTTGAAGGGATATTATCTTAATGCAGGAAATGGATCAGCAATTCTCACTTTATTTTCACAAACTCTGCTTTCTTTTGTCAATTCCTTTTCCCAGGGACCTAACAGGAAGAGAATTTCAAATGGCTTTACTGGTTTGTGCAGGCACCAAAGAGAATACACAGAAAGATAACA
>NW_006973632.1:0-2076 GCF_000164805.1 Carlito syrichta | reverse complement strand
CCTCAGCCTCCCAAAGCGTGGGATTACAGGCTGAGCCACCAAGCTCTGCTCATACCTCACTTTTATTTGTATTTGCCAGGGAACTTGTATTTGCCAGGGAAATATTTTTATTCTTTTTATTCTCCATTGGATGATGGTTTTCAGGCTTTATCCTTAGTGATCCCAGTCATGTTTTGCTCTCAACATGTTTTATCAGCTACTGCATGAGCACCCAGGAAGAGTGTTCAGGATTAGTTTCTTTTGTAGGCAGAGCAGTTTGAGCTATTCTGAATCCTTTAAAAGTCTAAGGAAGTTCTTACCCTGCTTTGTATGTACTCTACCAAAAGTTCTCTCTAATAGTCTATGTAGTGATTTTTTATATAGGGTCTGTTTAATCAAAAATGAAGTGGGACCGAATTATTTGTTGGCTTGTTCTCTAAATTGTTTTTAGATGATAGGTTTGGGAAAAATCTCTGGGCTCGCACAAAGAATATACAGTACATCCTTTGAATTCTTGATGCTTAAAAAGTGGTATTGTTGCATGCAATCAGGGAGCATTGGAGCTTTTGTGTAGCAATAATGTTTTTATATAATCTTTGTTATAAACTTTATGTTTGTGATATTGCTTTCTTGTATTTATTTTGGCTATTGTTTTCTGCTGCTACTGATTTAGAAATGGAATGAAATATTGTTAATTTTAACTTGTATGCCACCTAAAATGATAATTATCACCTTGAAGCTTTTTCAGGTAGACTGGAGATATTTGAACAATCTGGAATCATTAAGTCCATATCTCTTGTTTCTCTTGGCTATAGATTGAGAGTGACCTTGGTGTTATATTAGTATATGATTAGTGTCTGTTTCATACAAATAATTAACTTGGAAGTGAAAAACTGATGTCAGAGCAAAGGTTTATTTGGTTCCCATAACTGTGTACTAGTTTTATGCATGCCAAAGTTTAAGATTAAAATGTTTGCCATCTCTTTTTCCATAAAAATAGAAAAATACTTTTATAAAAGTTCTGGCCATGTGCAATCTGTTTTCCTCAAATCTTATGCTGTAATTCAAGTGATGTATTCTTTCTGCTGATTGCTCCTGTACCTCCTCTGCTTCCAATGTTCTTTTGCAAGAGTGTCCACACAGTGGGAAGAAAACCTGAACTTGACTCATGAAGAGCTGGGCATTCAAAGCAGTGAATCCTTGCAAAGGATCTTGGGATGAGACCTCTGTGAATTGGCTCTTTCAATTTGTCCACTTAAAGGGCATAATAGATTATGCAGCTGTTTGGGCTTCAGCAGGGTATTGCTCCATATTCATGTCTAGTTGCAATTATGTGAATTTTCAGTTTGTTACAAAGACTTCTTTTTGTATTCAAAACAATTTTGTTGGCTTTGTGTTCTAATGAGTTTTCTTTGAGGAAAAATTATTGCAGGAGTTTGAACTTTGAAAACTAAATTTAAATTTAAAATTGTTTAATATATAAACTTATTGAAAGCATATTTTAAGAAGAAATCGCTCTAAATTTGAATTTATTTTATGAATCACCATCAACATTTTTGGGAGAGGTAAAAATTATACTTTACTAAAGATGTTAAATGCCATTAAACCTGTCAGAGAATGATTAATGTCAGCGCAATGTTTTGATGGACCAAGCTTCTAAAGTATGAGTTCCAGTTAAAACATATAAACTTATATCATAAAAATAGCAAATTTAGTAATGTATAAAGTGACAATAGGTCTTTTTTGCTTAAATATCAGAGTGGTTAAAAAAAAATCAGAGTGGCTCAAAAAAAAATCAGAGTGGCTATATAGGGTCTCTTTAGAATCTGTCGTTAAAATATCATTTAATATAGCTTAGTAGTTAAGAAGCACATACCCTTCAGCTGCTTGAGGTAGTTTACACCCTTCTTTTAAAAACAGCAATTAAAAAACTTAAATCTTCCTAAATTTTATGCCAGGACATGTCATTAGAACAAGTGCCTTTTCCTTTTAGATCTGTTTACAAATAAGTAAGCATTAACCTTGGCAAAACATTCACAGAATGTCAGACCTGTTAAATGAGAAATAATATTTCTACCCAATTTTTTTTTTTTTTTT
>NW_006973631.1:0-524 GCF_000164805.1 Carlito syrichta | reverse complement strand
AGTCTGTGATCACAGCAGTTTTTGAAGGCCCAGGCCAAAGAGGATGTCCCAAATTGGGTGGTTTGAGAGCAACCTGGACAACCTAGTGAGAAAAGAAAAGAAAAGTAAGAAAAAAAAGTAAGAAAGAAAGAAAGAAAGAAAGGAAGGAAGGAAGGAAGGAAGGAAGGAAGGAAGAAAAGAAGAAAGACAAAGAAAATGTAAGTCAACAAAGAAATCCATTCATATGAAAACATTCTTCCCTCAGTCCTTCCTCCCTCGCCCTTCCAAATATGAGTGTCCCCCAAGCTCAGCACCTTACAGTACCAATACCCCCAAAGTCTGTCCCCGCATAGGTGCAGGAGTTCTAGAGACTACCTGGCCGGGTTCGTGCCGACTCTCCTCTCTGAGATGAGAATCGTGCCCCAGGCAGGCTGGTCCTCTGACTCAGCAATGAGGATGTTACACCAAGGAAGGTCAGAGACACATCACTCATCCAGGGACATTTTTTAATCCCCATGTCCCATTTTTTCTGGCTCTAAAACCAG
>NW_006973630.1:0-769 GCF_000164805.1 Carlito syrichta | reverse complement strand
TGCTCAGGAAAGCAGATGCCAAGTAAATGAAATTCTATTCATTGTGTTTCTTACCAGGCATACAAAAAGACCACTTAGTCATTTCAATCATTGAACAATGCTCTATTATAAAAATGAAACTATATCTGCCATCACCCAAATTATTGGCATATATAGCAAAGCTATTTAAACCAATGGATATAATTTTAAGAGGGATTATTATATTAATTATTCCACACCTATGAGTGGCAGTGGAATACTGAATGAAGACAGTTAACTGCTTGAATTCCAAGGCATAGAAGAAAGATAAAGAATGAAATGTTACTGTTATTATTATTATTATTATTATTATTATTATTATTATTATTATTATTTTTTTGAGTTGGAGTCTCACTCTGTCTCCCAGACTGGAGTGCATTGGCCGCTCCTGGCCACCGCCGCCTCGACCTGTTGGGCTTCGGTGATCCTTCTGCCTCAGCCTTCCAAGCAGCTGGAACTACAGGCACGTGCTACCATGTTTGGCTAATTTTTGATTCATTGTAGAGATGATGTCTCGCCAAGTTGCTCAGGTAGGTCTTGAACCCATGGACTCAGACAGTCCACTCATCTCAGCCTCCCAAAGCACAGGATTACAGGCTGAGCCACCGAGCCTGGCTGAAATGTCATTTTTAATTATGGAACACCAGCAACAGGGTCAGTATTGAATACAGGTTTAGAAACCATTCATGACTAACTGGTTTGTAATCTAAAAAAGGCAGAAACAACATTTCCTAGGGGAAAAGGCAGGTCT
>NW_006973629.1:0-622 GCF_000164805.1 Carlito syrichta | reverse complement strand
TCAGCAACTCCCATACCAAAGTCAGGGCAGGCATTGGGTGGGGTTTGGGCCTGGAACATGACATACTTGGGGGACCCTCACATATGGGGGGCAGGGGGGAAGAACTGAGGGCAGAATGTTTGAAGGTGAATGGATTTCTTTCTATTTTTTTCTATCTTTCTTTCTTTCTTTCTTTCTTTCTTTCTTTCTTTCTTTCTTTCTTTTTCTTTTTCTTTTCTTCTCTCTCTCTCTCTCTCTCTTTTTCCCTCACAAGGTAGTCCTGGCTGCTCCCAAAATGCCCAACTTGGCCCTTCCTCTCGGCCTCAGCCTCCCAAACAGCTGTGATCACAAGTTTTCCATTTGGTCAACATCATAGTCTTCCTTTCTGATCTTAAAATCTTGACCTGAGGTGATCCTCCTGCCGAGACTTGTCCTCACCCCAGGTTTTCTGGGTTTTGCTTGGCGTCAAGATAGGGTCCTTGTATCATGTCCAGCCTTGTCAGAAGCTTCCAGGTTCCAGCCATCTTTCCAATTCGTCATCCTCGATTCCCAAGGAGAGAGGCGTGTGCCATCTGGCACACTCTATTCCATCGAAGGATTGAGAGTCATGCCCTACCTTTCCATAAGTAAGCCTCTTGGAGGA
>NW_006973628.1:0-656 GCF_000164805.1 Carlito syrichta | reverse complement strand
TTCATAATGATTGGTCCTGTGAGTAACCCGCCTCTGCAATGTGTGTTCCACTTAATTGTCCTCCTCAATAATGGGTGCCCCAATGACTAGCTCTCTTTTGTGATGGGTGCCCCATGACTGTCTCTCCTGTGTGATGGGTGCCCTAGAGTCTTGTCATATGTAATGCTTGTTCTAGTGACTAGCCATTCTCCGCAATTGTGGCTCCAGTGACTAGCCAACCTCGGTGATGTGTGACCCTTGTCTGGACCGCCCCAGTGAATTCCTCTGTTCTGTGATGTGTGACATAGTGAGTGGCCTTTTTCTGTGATTAGTGCCCTAGTTACTAGGTCTCCTCCATATTGGTAACACAGTGATTGCCCTCCCTACATTGTGGGTGTCTCAGTGACTGTTCTTCCTCTGTTATGGGTGCCCAGTTACTGGCCCTCATCTGTAATGGCTTCCCCAGTGACTATCCCTCCTCTGTGATGGGTACCCCACTTACTGGTCATTGTCTGTAATTTCTGCCCCACTTAAGAGTCCTTATCTGTAATGGATGCCCAAGTTCCTAACCCTCTTTTGTGATAGATTTACCAGTGATAGGTCCGCCTCTATGATGTGTTCTCCAGTGATTGGGACTGCTCTGTGATACGGGTGGCAGTAACTGCTCCTCTTATGTG
>NW_006973627.1:0-754 GCF_000164805.1 Carlito syrichta | reverse complement strand
GTATGGAGTTCAGATCATTGTAAACAGACAGATCATTTGGGAATGAGGCCCCAGCCTTGGAACTAGAGTGCCTGAAAGACAGTGAATAGGCAGACAATCAGGCTGTGTCTTTTGGAGGGCAAGGCAGAGGACCACTGGAGCCCAGGATTTCAAGATCAGTCTGGGTCATGTAGTGAGTTCTCATCGGTCCCCGGAATGCAAACACTGGAGTCGAGTGTGGTGGCGCCCATGGTAATGGATACACGGGATGCAGTGGCCTCTTTCCTGGAGCTTTCCTTTGCATCACCCCCACCAACAGAACATGCGAGTCCAGGCTGGGCACCATGGCTCATGGCCATCAGTCCCATGACCTGGGAGGCTGAGGCAGTAGGCTGTCTGAGCCCAAGGTTGAGAGACCAGCCCAGGCAACATGGTCAGAACTCGTCTGGAGGAGTGGTCAACAATATCGAGTCAGGCATGGTGGCCCCCAGAGTCCTGGCTGCTCATAAGCTGAGGCCTGAAGACCACCTGAGCCCATCATGTCAAGGCCCTGGGAGCCTCGATCATGCCACCATGCCCCAACACGAAACTGGAACCTGGGCTCTCTGCTGGACCACCTTGATCACTCAGTTCCCTACAACTACAATAAGATGGGGAGTTATGCTCCTTGAGCTCACATGAGTCTTTGCCTTGGTGCATGAGTGTGGAGGGTGGAGGCAGGCCTTCTGTGGCACGTGGTCTAAGGTACAGGACGGACATGCCTGGTGGCCACCAC
>NW_006973626.1:0-548 GCF_000164805.1 Carlito syrichta | reverse complement strand
CCCTGGTGCTTTCAGAGGTGAGGAGAAAGGATGGCCTGAGCCCCCGTGTTTAAGACCAGCCTGGGCATCTTGGTGAAAGCTCATCGCAACAAGAAGCCGAAAAGTGAGCCGAGTATGGTGGCACACACCTGTCATTACACCTGCTGCGGATGCCACAGCAGGAGGATCACCGAAACCCAACTGGTGGAGGCTGTGGTGGCCTAGAGCAGGCCCCTTTGCTCTGGCCTGGGCGACAGATCGTGATTCTGACTCAGCATGATGATACCAACCACAGGCCGGGCTCAGGGACTCACCCTGGCATCCCGTGAATGGCCTATGAGGTGAGTGAATAGCCTGTGCCTGCGAGTTCAAGACCAGCTCATGATACTGGGCAAAACCTCATCTCGGTCATCACAAATAAAACCAAAGATTACTGGACGTGGTGACACAGACTTGTGGTTCCAGCCACTTGGGGAGATGTTGCAGGATGATTGAGCCTGAAATATGGAGTCCCCTCTGACCGTGAGCGTGCCCCTGCTTTAAGGCCTGTGTGGCAGAGTGGGATTCAG
>NW_006973625.1:0-773 GCF_000164805.1 Carlito syrichta | reverse complement strand
AAGTCGGTCAAGCAGTCAGCCAACAAGTTAAGTCACCTAGATAACTCGTTAACCAACTAGTTAATTCAGCTAGTTATCTTGTTTACCAAGTAGTTAAAATAGTTAGCTAACTAGTGAAGTCGGCTAGTTATCTCATTAGCCAACTAGTTAAGTCAGTTAGCTAAGTCAGCTAGCTATCCAGCTAGATAGCTAAGTCAGCAAGCAAAATCAGCTAGCTCACTAGTTAGCTAACTATTTAAGTCAACTACTTAAATCTGCTTTCTAAATAGTTAGCTAATTAATTAAGTCAGCTAGTTATAGAGCTAGTTAAATAGTTAGCTAGCTATTTAATGCACGTAAAGTTTGCTAGCTAACTAGTTAAGTCTGCCAGTTAAGTCAACTAGCTAAGTCAGTTTTCTAATTTTGTCAGCTGGTTAAGACAGCTAGCTAGTTAGATAACAAACGGGTTAAGTTAGCAGGTTGAGTCAGGTAGTAGGCTAGTAAATTAAAGTATTAAGTCAGCTGATTGAGTCAGCTAGCTAACAAGTAAGAAAAGGGATTGAGTCAGCTGGTTGAGTAGGCTAGGTAGCTAGTTAGCTAAAGAGTTAAGTCAGCTGAATGAGTCAGCTAGCTACCTAGCTAGCTAACAATATAAGTCAGCTGGTTATGTCAGCCAGCTAGCTCATTAGCTAATGAGTTAAGTAAGATAATTAAGTCACCTAGCTAGCACGTTAGATAATGAGTAAGCTTTATGTAAGTTAGCTGTTTATGTCAGCTAGCTAGCTAGGCCGTTA
>NW_006973624.1:0-817 GCF_000164805.1 Carlito syrichta | reverse complement strand
AACCAGATCTAGAAAGATTAGGTGTATTTTAGACATTCAAATTGGGGGTCTGTTTCACATGAGATAGAGTTTAACACGGAATACATTCACCAAAGAGTAAGATCAACAAAAATGCATCTGTTTCTCCTTTCCACTTAAAAATTAGCATGAATAAAATCTAAGCCTATGCTCCCATCTCTGAATGATATAAACTTCCCAGTTGGCACTGAAGATTGCTTCACTTATCAAGACTCCTGTTAAAATTCATCATAATATATGTGCCGAGTATAAGAAAGTCTTCTGGACCTCCAAGTGGAATACTCCCCCAAAAATGGCTACTACAGGAAATGACTGTTCCTTTATAAAGGATTAAAATCAACAGTGACATGCAGTCATTTGGCAGTCTCTAGTATCTCCCTCTCACCTGGTTGATGCTCAAGTACAAAGTATTCAGAAACAAAAGCCAATGCCAGACAGGCTGACCCCCTAGGATTCATTCTGGCAAGTGCACCAGATAGCATTGCCTATTCCATAAACTGTGTGTGTGATATTATGTTTCCATGAAAAGTTAAACATATTTATTCATACCACTCTAAAATATTCAGTATCTAAGCAGAGCAGATGACACCCATGTATAAGTATAAATGTATGTATACAGTATACATAATAGGTTGGCTTTGGTTATGTGCATATTTTAGAATGTTGAAAAAATCGTCCTCTTCTCTAAAGAATGACACAGACCACAATGAACAAGTGGTAGAAATTCTCAAAGACCCAGACCAGACTCAGATTGCACAAACCATGTTAAAATTCTGAAGAGAAACCACCGTGTGCTAAT
>NW_006973623.1:0-792 GCF_000164805.1 Carlito syrichta | reverse complement strand
TAAAAGCCATTTGACATTGTCAGTCTTCCATCCTCTTAATTCCATTACTGTCACTTCAGGCTGATACCCTTAAAGAAATTGCCCAAGTTCCTATACAACGTTAATGTGTGTGATATCAACTGAAGGGCAGTCCCCTGAAAGTCTGTCACCCTCAAAAATATACATTTTAGCAATTGAAGTGACCCTTAACATTTACTGTGTTATTCTTGATGGTAGGATATAAAATTTTAACCTTCGAAAACAAGTAAGGATAAATGTGTTAAAAAGTGCCATTCTATGAGTCAGTAGTAAAAGATGGTTGTTTTAAAAGTTCTTCTTATTTTTCTGTAGTAATGGCAAATTAGTTTATATACTTAGCATAATGCTATGTTAAGAATATTGCAAACGCCAATTGTAAATTATCCTTTGATGCCATTTTACATTTCTACAAATGTAAAATGATAAAAGGAGGTTTTCCCTGCAGTGCACTACAATAGTGGCACTTACAATTAGTTGTACTTATAAACAGAAAACACTGTATCTTATTTTATTGTCACAGTTTGTTGATATATGAGCATTGTTATTTATGTAGTGTCAAATTCATTACATAAATATTCATCAAGTGCTTCTCATATTTATGACCCAGTGCTAGGTATTGAGGATACTGTAGTGACTCAAGAAAAAGATTTCCTTTTCTTTGTGTCAATTAACTTCCATTTGGTGAAGAATATGCTCTGTAGACAGATAAGTGATTCTGCCTAAATTTATCTAGTTATTAAGTAGAGCCAAATAATACATCCAGTTCCCTGAAAG
>NW_006973622.1:0-682 GCF_000164805.1 Carlito syrichta | reverse complement strand
TTATTCAGCCTGGGGTGAGAGAGGAGGCAGATGGGCATGGAACAGAGGAGAAAAACATTGAGAGCCCACACTATAACATTTCCAGGTGTTAGTAATGTGGACACCATAGCAAGCTCTTTCCTTAAATTCTATGATACTGTAGAAAATGATGTTGAACTGCTGGCTCAATCCTTCATCCTCTTTGGTCTGAGCTCTCTTTTTCCAGGGTTTTAAAACTAAAGATAAGAACTTTCAAGGTGTTTATCAACCTCTCTCTATCACTGTCAATGATGATGAGTCACCCAGAAAAGGCAGGAAGGCGCACAGGTTTTTTTTTGTCTAGAATTCTAAAGAATTTTGTGGTTACAGACAACAATTTGGGAATGGCATTTCTGAGGTGCCAGGAGACTCTGCAGTCAATTGTTTGTAGACGGGCTATGGTAGACTGAAAGGGATCTGACCAGACTTTTGTGTGAGGACAAAAGAACTTTAGAAAGTTGTTTGTGTCTTGGTTCTTGACATCCACAGTGCTAGACATGCCAGCTACCAACTATACTCACCAATATGGAAAGGGCCAAAAATTAATAGATCACTGCACTTTTTTTAGTGTCTAGGTAATTATGTGCATTATCTAGTCATTTACATCAAACCATCAAACCACTTGTATTTAGTTCACTCTGATTTCATGAATATTGGGGAAGGT
>NW_006973621.1:0-776 GCF_000164805.1 Carlito syrichta | reverse complement strand
CCAGAATCTGGGTTGGCTCCAGCTTGCCAGACCGCTTTGATCACTCTGAGCCTGGTGGCCTCCTAACTCGATGCCATCTGTTCCGTGAGCTCACATGTGTCTTTACCATGGGGCATGAGTGTGCTGGGTGGAGGCAGGCATTCTGGGATGTGAGGTTTTAGGCGAACGACAGCCTGGCCTGGTGGCCACCTTGAAACCTCCCACAAATATGGGGAGGAAAGTGCCTTTTTCTATTTCATCCCTGAGGGTGACTCCTAGCACTGGGTGGCAGGGATGGTGGTGGCAGTGGTGGTGATTATTATTATTTGGAGTCAGAATCCTGCTCTGTTGCCCAGGTCTTAGTGCAGGGGCACGCTCATGGCCACTGTGTACTCCACCTGTCAGGGTGAGGCAATCGTCCCACAATGACCCCTTGAGTGGCTGGAACCACAAGCCTGTGGCACCATGCCCAGCTAATCTTTGTATTCATTTTTGAGGGCCGAGACGAGGTCTCATCCAATGTCTCAGTCTGGTTTGAACCCAGAGGCTCAGGCCATTCACTCGCCATGACTCACTCTGTCAGAATGCCAGGCTGAGCCCCAGAGCCCAGCCTGGGGTTGTGGTGGTGGTGAATGGTATCATCATACTGAGTCGGAGTCACACTCTGTGGCCCAGACTGGAACGCAAGGGCCCACTCTCGGCCACCGTGGTCTCCATTGGCTGGGCTCCGGCAATTCTCCCACTGTGGCCTCCAGGGTGGGTGGAGTGACAGACATGTGAAACCAAGCTCAGCTTAT
>NW_006973620.1:0-755 GCF_000164805.1 Carlito syrichta | reverse complement strand
GAGTGGGAAGTGAAATGAAGAAAAAGCATCACCACTTATACAGATTTTCTTAGAAAGAAGACTTTGCTTTTCCTTCGTAATAATGGAGAAAATTGATAGATTTTTTTTAAAGACTGTGAAAGGCTTTTGCTTATCCAGTCTCTCCAAATTTTATATCCAGTGTTTATTATAAGTGCTTTTGAGAAAATATGGTTGTGACAATTTTAGTTCTAAACTGCACTAGAAATAAATTTGAATACATCATCTTTCATTATCAGATAATTTATCCATTGGTTTGAAAAGAAAGGACAGTAGAAAATACATTGAGTCCCAAATTCTTTTTTTTTCACATTACATCCCAAAACAAACCCTTAGAATTCCTCTGTTTTGACAAGCACCAAATGAAAAGCCATCATTGGACAGTTCTTTTGTATAACACATATATGTTATTGTGTATTATATACATTTATATATTTTATATATTTACGTATTATATATACTATTCTTTTATATATTTTTTACTATTCAGTTGAGGTATTATTTTATATTGCATAAAAATATTAGACTGAGATAGAAAATGTTATTTATAACAGCAAGATAAAAGCAGAAAATACAAGATGAAGAAGGAAGTACAGTATAAAAAAGTGTTTCCAAAAATTTGGGGGTTTCACTATGAAATAGATGTTGACAGAAGTTAACCATTTTTCTGACCACTAACTAAGGAGTTCATGAGATCACTAAAAGCATTTCATACTAGTTCTTCATTACTGTCTTAT
>NW_006973619.1:0-764 GCF_000164805.1 Carlito syrichta | reverse complement strand
TTGTAAAACACCAAGGGATAGGGAATGGATTCCCTAGGGAATCCAAGAGAAAAATCCCGTAAAGCACATATTTCCTTTATTTTCAATTCCAAAAGCCAAGAAGAGAGGTTGATAAGTCTGGAGTGCCATGGCACGCTCATGGCCACCCCAGCGTCGACCTGCTGGGTTCCAGCAATCCTTCCACCTCAACCTTCCAAGTAGCTGGGACTACAGGCGCATACTACCAGGCCCAGCTAATTTTTGATTTTTTTTAATTGTAGAGATGAAGTCTCACCAAGCTGCCCAGGCTGGTCTTGAACCCACAGGCACAGGCAGTCCACTCGCCTCGGCCTCCCAAAGTGCTGGGATCAGGACCAGAGGCTGAGCCACCAGGCCTGGCCTACCCCTCGGCTTTCATACACAGCATATCAGCTGCTTCTTCCCAGCTGCTTCTTTCCGGTGCTCCACTTGGTGTTTACAGGTGAGTTGCAAAGGTCCCCTTCTCAGGGTAAACTGACCTTACGGTGACTTTTATTCTGTCCACCAGGCTGGCTTCCTTCAGATATAACCCACTGTTTCTCTGGATCATATATACCCATCTGCAATCATTGAGTAGTGAGCTGTGAGTCTTGAATCTACCAAAACACGCTCTGTAACATTTTAAAACAAAGATATTGCTCTCAAATTATTTACTCTCACTGTTCATTTTAGGAAAGGTTCCTGAGGCAGCTGACAATATCAATCCACAAAATTAAATTTTTCCTCAACATTACACCCTCTGGTTT
>NW_006973618.1:0-1664 GCF_000164805.1 Carlito syrichta | reverse complement strand
TAATGATGCCATCTGATACTACCTGCTTATTACTGCCCTCTCATCCTACTGACTTCTTACTGTCGTCTGATCTACTTGCTTATTATTTCCGCCTAATCTACTTGTCTTAATAGTGCCAACTGATACTACTTGCCTTATTAATGCCGTCTGATACTACTTGCCTTATTATTGCAGTTTGATACTACATGCCTTATTAGTGCCGTCTGATACTACATGCCTAATTAGTGCCGTCTGATACTGCTTGACTTATTAGTGCATTCTGATACTGCTTGCCTTCTTAGTGCCGTCTGATACTAATTGCCTTGTTAGTGACTTCTGATGCTATTTGCTTTCTTCGTGTCATCTCATACTACTTGCCTTCTTAGTGTCGTTTGATAGTACCTGCCTTCTTAGTGTCGTCTGATACTACTTGCCTTCTTATTGTCGTCTGATACTACTTGTCTTCCTCGTGTCGTCTGATGCTACTTGCCTTCTTAGTGTCAAATGATTCTACTTGCGTTCTTAGTGTCGTCTGATACTACTTGCCTTCTTAGTGTTGTTAGATACTACTTGTCTTCTTAGTGTCGTCTGACAGTAGTTTCCTTACTAGTGTCTTCTGATACTACTTGCATCCTTCGTGTCGTCTGATACTTCTTGCCTTACTATTGCCGTCTAATACTCCTTGCCTTTTTAGTGCTGTCTGATACTCCCTGCCTTATTAGTGCCATCTGATACCCCTTGCCTTATTAGTGCCGTCTGATACTCCTTGCCTTTTAGTGCCGTCTGATATTATTTGCCTTATTAGTGCCTTCTGATACTACAAGCCTTATTTTGCCATCTGGTACTACTTACCTTATTAGTGCTGTCATATACTACTTGCCTTATAGCATCATCAGATACTACTTGAGTTATTAGTACCGTCAGATACCCCATGCCTTATTAATGTCGTCTGATACTCCATGCCTTATTAATGCCATCTGATACTCCTTGCCTTTTTATTGCCGTCTGATACTCCTTGCCTTTTTATTGCCGTCTGGTACTACTTGCCTTATTAGTGTGGTCTGTTACTCCTTTCCATATAAATACGGTCTGATACTCCTTGCCTTATTAGTGCTTCTGATTCTTCTTGCCTTATTATTGCCATCTGATATTCCTTGCGTTATTAGTGCCATCTGATTCCACTTGCCTTATTAGTTCCGTCTGATACTTCATGCCTTATTAGTGCCTTCTGATACATCTGGCCTTGTTACTACTGTCTGATACTCCTTGACTTATTAGTGCCATCTGATACACCTTACCTTTTTATTTCCGTCTGATTATTTCCGTCTGATACTCCTTGCCTTATTACTGGTGTGGGGTAACACTTGCCTTATTAGTGCCGTGAGACACTACTTGCCTTCTTAGTGCCGTCTGTTACAACTTGCCTTCTTAGTGTCCTCTGATACTACTTGCCTCCTTAGTGCGGTTTGATACTACTTGCCTTATTAGTATCGTCAGAGGCTATTTGACGATACTAGCAAGAGGCTATTTGCCATCTTGCGTTCTTAGTGTCGCCTGATACTACTTGCCATCTTTGTTTCATGTGATATTATTGGCCTACTTAGTGTCGTCTGATATTATTTGCCATCTTAGTGTCGTCTGATACTACTTGCCATGTTAGTGTCGTCTGTTATTACTTACCTTAC
>NW_006973617.1:0-687 GCF_000164805.1 Carlito syrichta | reverse complement strand
ATCCACTCTCTTTCAGGAACTCTATGCTCAAGGCTGTAGCCCCTTCCCCAATGATCTCTGTCTGTCATGATGATCTCAACTCCATAAACAAATGGATGCTCTTCTTTTTTTTGAGTTGGAATCTCACTCTGTCGCCCAGACTGGAGCGCAGTGGCTCATGTCCGGCCACCACAGCCTTGGCCTGCCAGGCTCCGGTGAGCCATCATGCCTGGTTTTCTGAGGAGATGGAATTACAGGTGCACACCATATGCCCGGCTCATTTGGGATGAAGGGTGAGTTGCCTGGGCATGTCTCTGAGCCATGGGCTCAGGCTGACAACTGGCCTCGGCCTCCCCATATGCTGTGATAACGAGGCTGATCCCCAGAAGCGGACCTCAAACCTTCATTGAAAATGAACCAGAAGTTCAGGCATGGTGGCCCACAGCTGGGATCCCAGCGCACTGGAAGGACAAGGCTGAAGGATGGCCGGAAACCAGGAGTTCCAGGTCAGCCTGGGCCATGAATGGACACCCCGTCTCCATACCCATCCAAACAGGGGGGCTGGGATCATTGTGCCTGTCATCCTGGCCACTCAGGAGGCAGGAGGATCTCCAGAGCTCATAATTTTGAAGCTGGCAGTGAACCACGGTCATATCCCTGGGACCCAGTCTGGGCCACAGAGCCAGATTATTTCTCCAAAAATATCAG
>NW_006973616.1:0-766 GCF_000164805.1 Carlito syrichta | reverse complement strand
TTCATTAATTGACATGATAGAAGAAGAATAGAAATTGTGAGCATCTTGCTTCTCCAACCTTAAGTCGCAGGGAAATCTCAATTCTGCTGTGCTAGAAGAGCTCATGACCTGGGACATATGTAGAAACACCGGAATGCTTTAACATGCCATAAAACTTAAGGCAGCATGTATATCTCAGTTGAAAATCAAAACATATACCCTAGTCTTAAACTAATCTCCATATGATGCTTATGTTTTTAACCAAGTCAGCTTCTATAAGATAATGAAAGTTGGTATTCTGTTTAAATGAAGGGATTAAGGATTGTGTTGCTCGGTAACAGAGTTAGCATGTTTAATGATTGTTTGGGAAAGTTCACATTTCAATATATTTTTAAGAGATATTCTGAATCAGGTGAAATTACTCATTTAATATGAAAATGGCTTTATTTTTAATGGCTGTCAGAACTATAATAATCAGCTTTACTCATTAGTGCAAAGATAATAATGACCTTTGGGATGTGCACAGCTCTTGGGGATGTGTTGAGCATCTCCATCGCAAATGGATTCCCAAGGACAGCTGTGGTGGGTGTGGGCATGCCACATGCTTCCTTTCCTCTCCTTCATATTCCAAGTGTTTGACTTCTTCCTCTTATTTTTTTCTGTTTCTGCAACATTTTCTCCAATTTGGACTTTTGGGGCAAAAGATGCTGGAATCTAGGAAATTCCTAGTTTGTTGCGGCCATTATAAAGAGCAATGAAAAATCCATGGTGACAAGAAGTGGGGAGC
>NW_006973615.1:0-713 GCF_000164805.1 Carlito syrichta | reverse complement strand
GGCGTGTGCCATCTGGCACACTCTATTCCATCGAAGGATTGAGAGTCATGCCCTACCTTTCCATAAGTAAACCCCTTGGAGGATTGAGCTGTTCGAACCTGGGAAATGAGGTGAGTGGATGGGTGGTGCCCTGGCAGAATCATGCCTGTACGCCAGGCTCTACGCTGGGAGGGTCTCAGTGGATGATTCTATCCGCAGTCTCCTGGGTCCCAGGTCATTGGAAGGGAGCCAGTCTCACAGTGGAGCCCCACGGTGTGTGGAGTCTGGGTGTGAGTGCACACGCTGGTCATCCCATCGTTCTGGGTGGCTGAGGTGGAAGAATGGCCTGAGTCTCTGTATTCAAGGCTAGCCTGGGCACCTTGGCATGATCACATCTCTACAAAAACAAAAGTTGAGCCGAGCATGGTGATGAGTGCCCGTCGTTATGGCCAATCAGGAGGATGTAGTGGGATGATCACCGGAGCCCAGCCAGTGAAGGCCACAATGTCTGACAGTAGGCCCCTGCATTCCAGCCTTGGAGACAGAGCGTGACTCTGACTCAGAATAATAATACCAACCAACAGCACCACCACAACCACAGGCTGGGATTAGTTTATCAGCCTGGCAACCCCACCCTTCAGAACCCCACATGAGTGGACAGCCTGAAGCTACAGGCTTGATGCTAGCATGGAACATGGGGTGAGACCTCGACTTAAGCATCAAGAATAAATTGA
>NW_006973614.1:0-771 GCF_000164805.1 Carlito syrichta | reverse complement strand
CTGGGGAGAAGAGAATCTATCAGTAAATGGTGCTGGGAAAACTTGCTGATCACATGCAGAAGATTGAAACATGATCCTTACCTATCACCATACACAAAAATTAACTCTAAATGGACCAAAGACCTAAATGTAAAACCTCAAACTATAAGAATCTTACAAAATGCAGGAGACATCCTTATGGAAATTGTAACTGTCAAAAAGTTCCTGATCAAAACCCTAAGTGCCCAAATCATAAGAAATAAAATAGACTAGTGGGACCTCATCAAACTGATGATCTTCTGCAAAGCAAAAGAAATCATCAAGAGAGCAGAGAGACAGCCCACAGAATGCGAAAAAATATTTGCCAGCTGTATATCTGACAAAGGCCTGACATCTAGGATCTACAAGAAACTCAGATGTGCCATAAAGAACAACAACAAAAAAGACCCATTAAAACTTGGGCAAAAGACATGAAGAGACACTTCTCAAAAGAAGATATACAGGCAGCCAACAGACATATGAATATTATGCACACTGTAATTAAGTCAGAGATCAACAATGCAAAGATAACAAAAAAGTCCGTAAGTTTTGAAATTTATCAACAAGAATCTAAATAATTAATCAAAGTTGTTCATCCTGGAAATTAGTATTTTATTTTTTATTGCTAGCCCTAGTTTTTTGTCACATTTCTTAAATACTTCCAAGGGTTTGCTTTTAGGTTCTTGTGAGGACATTTTAAGAGTTGCTTCATTGAATGCAAGCAGAGCAAATATTTAGAAATCCCAGTGAAGA
>NW_006973613.1:0-733 GCF_000164805.1 Carlito syrichta | reverse complement strand
TTCTCCGTCACCAGGACCTGTCCTGGCATCTACAGAGTGAAGCAGGAAGCTGGGTAATGGAGGTCGTCATATACAGGATACTACACGTCATATTGCTAAGGAAGTACAAGGAATATTACTTATACGAGTCCTCAATCCCAAAAACTACAGGCCGTCTTCCTAAGACATAATCATGAATCAGGTTTTTGAAGTAGGAATCTGGGTAATAGGAATCCTCATATACAGGAAACTTCACTGCCTATTGCTAAGTAAGAATAAAGAATCCGCGTTACTCAGGTCCTCAATCCAAAGAAAGCTTAAGGTCATCTTGCTATGAGCTAAACACGAATCATGGTGTTTTCGAGCATGAAACTGGAAAATGGAGTCCTTATTTACAGGCAACTGAATGACCTTTTGGTAAGAAAGAATAAGGAATCTGGGTTACATGAGTCCTCAATCCCAAAAATCTACAGAGCATCTCGGAAGTTCTAAAAAGAATCAGAGTTTCGAAGCAGGATGAATCTAATGAGAGTCCTAATATACAGGAAAATACACACACCCTTGCCAAGGAAGAAAAAGAATCGGGTTATAGAAGTCCTCAGTCCATAAAATCTACAGACCATCTACTGTGGCCTAAAAAAGAATCAGGGTTTAGAAGCTGGAACTTAGGTAATCGCAGTTCTCATATGCAGAATCTACATTATCTCTAGCTAAGGGGAACTAAGAAATCTCTTTTACACGGTTCCTCCATCAG
>NW_006973612.1:0-737 GCF_000164805.1 Carlito syrichta | reverse complement strand
TGGTCTCACATCCTGGGGCTCAGACCATCCTCTCAGCTTGGACTCCAATAGTGTTGGGATGACAGGCATGAACCCCTGATCCCACCCTCAACAATAATCTCGGGGGCCAGATGCAATGTCCCACTCCCTTCTGATGACCTGGGACACGGGAGTGGGTGGTCGGAGTCACCTTCTGAACCTCCATGGGGGAAGTGCCTGGTGGAAGTGTGTGTCTTCACCAGGGTGCCCACCCTGTGGCCTGCCATTTCCTCAGGTTGGATATGCTGACTCCTCCCAGGACCACCTCGGGGAAAGGGAGGACCTGACTCTTAAACGTCTGGTGGGTGAGGACAGCCGATTGACCAATGCCTTTCTACTTGGAACTTGGTGAGGCAAAGACAGGAAGATGGCCAGAGCCCAAGAACTTGAGCCCATGGTGGACACCATAGCAAGCCCCCACCTGGACCCTGAGCAAAACCCAGAAATCCTTGGGTGAGGTCAGGCCTCAGTGGGCAGATCACCTCTGACCCAGAGTTCAAGACAAGGCAGGAAGACCAGGATTTCAACCAAATGGAAAGCCTGTGATCACAGCACTTTGGGATGCACAGGCCAAGAGGATGGCCAGAATTCGGCATTTTTAGAGAAACCTGGGCAACCTAGTGAGGAAATAAATGAAAGAAAGAAAGAGAGAAAGAAAGAAAGAAAGAGAAAGAAAGAAATCCATTCTCCTGCAAGCTTTCTGCCCGCAGTCCTCCCCT
>NW_006973611.1:0-734 GCF_000164805.1 Carlito syrichta | reverse complement strand
CTATATATATATATATATATATATATATATATATATATATAGATAGATAGATTTCCCTTTGGAAGACCAAACAGATATAATTTAAATTTTTCAAAGATCTCATAAATAGTCTTTCATTCACAGAGCTCAAGATTTAATTCTTGAAATTTATATTCCAAGCCATGTTTTACTGAGAGTGTACTAAATCATTTCCAAATTTGATATTCGTTACCTAAAGGGCCTAGGAATACAAAATTATTTTATTTTGAATTCCAGATGATTTGCATCTCCTGCAAATTTTGCTTGAAATATGAAATATTCCTTCTTTAGAAAATTTTTCTCTCTACATATTTAATCATAAATAGCTAAAATAAGCATTTGGCACTTTAAACATTCCTCCTGGAAATCTTTTTTTTTGAGTTGGAGTCTCACTCAGTCACCCAGACTGGAGTGCAGTGGCTGCTCCCGGCCATTGTAGCCTCAACCTCCTGGGCTCCAGTGATCCTTCCGCCTCAGCCTTCCAGTAACTGGAACTACAGGCACATGCTACCACACCTGGCTAATTTTTTGATTTATTGTAGGGATGAGGTCTCACCTGCCCAGGGGGGTCTCGAACCCGCGGGCTCTTCCTGGAAATCTTTTCAGCCAAATTTGATTCCTTCCCATTTTCCATGTTTTCACAGACAATATGGCCAAACTTTTTGTTACAACCATAACATATTTTGCCTTCTTGCCAACCTTCGTAAATAATAGCT
>NW_006973610.1:0-5143 GCF_000164805.1 Carlito syrichta | reverse complement strand
AACTGACAAGTCTCTGCAAAGCCAAAGAAACCATCAAAAAAGCAGGGGGACAGCCTACAGACTGGGAAAAAGTATTTGCCAACTCCAGGTCTGACAAAGGCTTAACATCTTGGATCTACAAGGAACTCAAACGTGCTGAAAAGAAAAAAACAAACAACCCCATTATAAAATGGGCAAAAGATATGAACAGACACTTCTCAAAGGAAGACATCCGAGCAGCCAACAGACACATGAAAAAATGTTCAACCTCACTAATCATCAGGGAGATGCAAATCAAAACCACACTGAGATCAGAATATCACATGTTCTCACTCATATAGTGAACCTTGAACATCCAATGTAATACTATAAGAAAATGACTGACAGTGGTGGGAAACTATGGGGGTGGGAGGTAGGGAGATGGGATTAATGGTAGTAAATATCTGTCTGGGGATGGGGAGACACCTTTTATCAACAAGGGTGCCTGAATGGAGCATATTTGTATACCTAACCCTTAACTATACCCCCCAATATCATTAAAAAAAAATTGATTAAAATAAAAAAAAGAAAAAAAAAATCTGGCATTGTTTTTAACTATAGTCCAGCAAAACTTATATACGTGTGTGTGTGTGTGTGTGTGTGTGTGTGTGTGTGTGTATTTACACATGTGTTTGGATAATCGTATGCATGCGTATGTGTCTGCAGTAAGTTTACTGTGGCTGCTGTAATAAATGACCACAAACTGAGTGGATTAAAACATTAGAAATGAGCCAGGTGTTGTGGCTCATGCCCGTAATCCCAGCACTTTGGGAGGCAGAGGCCAGAGGAATGCCTGAGCCCAGGGGCTGCAGACCAACCTGGGTAACTTGGAGAGACCTCGTCTCTACAGTGAATCAAAAAATTAGCCAGGTGGTGATGTATGCCTGTGGTTTAAGTTACTTGGAAGGCTGAGGTGGAAGGATCACCTGAGCCCAGCAGGTCAGAGTTGCGGTGGCCGGGAGTGTGCCACTGTACTCCAGTCTGGGTGACAGAGTGAGACTCCTACTCAAGAAAACAAAAGAAAAAAACACTAGAAATGTATAGTATCACAGTTCTAGAGGCCAAATTCTAAAATCAAGCTGCAGGCAAAATCACTCTTCCTTTGAAAACTCTAGGAGAGATTCAGTTCCTACCTCTTCCAGCTTCTGGTGGCTCCAGGTAAACCTTGGCTTATGGCTCGTCACTTCAACCTCTGCCTCCTGTTCTTCTATCTCAAATCTTCCTCAGCCTTTCTCTCATAAAGACACCTGTTACTGATTTTAAAGCCCATTCAGTTATTCTACAATGACTTCACCTCGTGATTATTAAATACGTCCACAGAGACTTTTTCAAACAAGTAACATTCACAGGTTCCAGGGATTTGAATTGGACATATCTTTGAAGGGGGCACCATTCAACTCATTATGCCATGTATATGTGCATGTACACATGCATGTGTGTGTTACATGTTGTGCCAAAGAAGAGTTCTTAAACAAGACTCCACTGAACACCTACATGTTGCCAAGGGAACACAGTTTGGAAATCGTGTTGTGTGCTGGGGATACAATCATGAACATGAGAGACACAATCCCTGCCTTCATAGAGGTCATACTATTGCAATCTATTCTAACGCCATTTGGTGTTACTGCAGGGGGTATGAAAATTAAGTTATTCTTTAAAGTTGAGAAATGTAATATGAGGGAAAAGTACACCATGGTTGTATATAACAGTGAGCTCCACCTTACCTGTTGCTAAATGAGTAATGTGACATTTTTTCCATTAGGGATGGATGGACGGTTCAAGGAACATGCCTTGCTTTTTAGTTTAGATGATCTTCCACCCTTATTGGGAATTCACAAAAAGTCCTTATTTCAAAAAGTCCGCATGTTGAATTACTGGACCCAAAGATACTTCATGGAATGAACATAATTCATATAATTCAGGATGCCATCACTTGTAAGACAATCATTGTTTGACAACAACTGGGACCAAATAAACATGACTGATTAAACTATGTCATACCATTAATTATAACTAACATACATTCCAATTTCAGAGATATTAAATGTGCAGCTTAGAATCAATGAAATATGTTCATTTCCATTTTCAAGTATGTTCTCACAACATACTTGGACATCAGGACAAGTGAACAGATTCTGATTAAACAGTGTAGACAAATCTCAATGATTTACCAGCAAAATTTTAATGCTGAATTGGCTTCATAAGCCTCAGAATATTTTTGGGCTTCTTTCCATCAGGCTAATATATGTAAATATAATTCAGTAAGTCTTAAAGTAAGACATATCTCATATGCTGAGTCTCTTCCAGGGTTGAGATCATTGAAAGTCAGAGCTGAGAAAGAACTCCCAAAGTCCTTGAACCAAACCAGGAAGAAATGTCTGCCGGCATCACTTCTTTCCTTCCCTGGAACCTTCTAAAGGGATGACTGTGGAGGACAGAGGGTGTGCACCTGTGTGTGGATTAGGGCCGATGCCTGCAAATGCTTTGGGGTAAGCTGGAGTATCCCAGTCACTCTGTGGATGAGTCATTCAGACAAGAGTTCTGATCCATCTGGTGGAACATCACACTAGAGACCCCATGAAAAGTACATTGGAAACAAAGGCCAGCCTCCTGGCTCTCAGCTCTTGGACAACTCAGAAAGACAAATCTAAAAGCGGAAGTAATAAAACTTTTAAACACACACACTCCAACCTCATAAAGTCCTCATGGAATCTAGGGTTGCAGTTTTGTTATAATTTACACAAAGGTCACATACATCTTCTTTATTTAGGTACCGTCTGGGTTTTGACTTTGAGCTGTAAGGTCCACAATACCCTACCTTTTTTCTAAAATGATTTAATTATGGTCTTTGCATGTGAAATTAAGAGGAATCTGGAAGACAATGCCATGAAAAATTTGGGGATAGTTAAACAAAATGTAAAAAAAAAAACTAAGTCTTTCAATGAACAAATGTGGGTCATTATGGGATTTTAAAAAAATAGACACACATACAAATTAAGAATAGTGTGTGAAAGTGTGCCCCTTGTACAAAGATAAGAAAAAAACTTTCAATTAAGTAATCTAAAATTGAGTGAAACTTGTAAATCCTTCATAAATTCTGAAATATACTCTCACACACACTTGAACAACAGCTTAATCAAGTATCATTTTAAAACAAACTCTTCCCTGGAGAAAACTTATTGCCAAAGCATCTAGACCATGCTTCTAGAGGCATTTAACAATTTACTATCACTTCCAAGACTCACCAGGGTAGCACTGGCTTCAAAATGAATCATATTTTCTTCAGAACAACACATCTTGGGCTTACCCATTGGGGAAAAAAGAGTAAGTTAAGACTAGAGACAGCTCTGGCTATGATTCCTCTTCTTTGGGAATAAGACAACTGTTTAGAGACAGCTCTGGCTATGACTCCTCTTCTTTGGGAATAAGAGAACTGTTTTCAGATTTCGTTAATCTTATGCATTCTTGGAACATTGCCCAAGGAAGTACCTGAAAGATAGGTGTGGTTCAAGTGTTTTTCTGCTGTGAGAACAGCAAAATCACAAAATCAATTTGACAAAAGTAGTTTGTATCAGGAGTAAACAGACTTTTGAATAAATGGGCTGGCACAACAGCAGTCAGGAATAAAAGACAAATCTTACATCATAAGTAAAAATTAACTCCAGATGGATTAAAGACAAAAAAAAAATTTAAATCTTCCTAGAAAATTTAAGACACTACATGTACAATCTAGGTGTCAGGGAGCCCTTTCCTAACCTAGATTGAAAACAAGAGAAAGAGATTTCTCTGTCCATGTAAAAATTAAAAGTTATTCAATGGAAAAATAGAGAAAAAGTCAATAGACTGGATAAATAGAAATAAGAGAAAATATCTCCGTCGAGTACAAATAGCATCTAGAAACTGACAAGAACAAGTCAACAATAGAAAAACCAACAAGAGCCAGCCTTGGTGTCTCAGCCTGTAATCCCGTGCTTTGGGAGGCTGAGGTGAGTGGATTGCCTGAGCCCGCGGGTTCCAGACCTGCCTGGGCAACTTGGCGAGACCTCATCTCTACAATAAATCAAAAATTAGCCAGGCGTGGTAGCGCGCCTGTAGTTCCAGCTACTTGGAAGACTGAGGCGGAAGGATTGCCGGAGCCCAGTAGGTCGAGGCTGCGGTGGCTGGGAGCGGCCACTGCTCTCCAGTCTGGGTGACAGAGTGAGACTCCAACTCATAAAAAAGAAAAGAAAAAAAAGAAAAACCAACAGGGGTCAGGGCATGGCAGCTCATGCCTGTAATAGCCCACTGATTGGGGAGGCCAAGGCAGGAGGACTGCTTGAGGTCAGGAGTTTGAGGCCAGAGTGGACAACACTGAGAAACCCCATCTCTTAAAAAAAAAAAAAATTAGCTGGGAATGGCTGCACATGCCTGTACTCCTAGCTACTTAAAAGGGCCAAGCAAGAGGATCCTTTGAGCCTAGGGAAGTTACAATGAGGGATGATCGCACCACTGCAATTCAGCCTGGGCAACACAGTAAGACTCTTGTCTATTTTTTTAAAAGGATAAAAATAAACACCAAAAGTATTATTTTAACTGACAGAAGAGCAAGTCCAAGTGGTAAACAAATGCAAAAAGGAGCCAAAAAAAAAAAAAATTCACTAATAGTCAGGGAAATGCAAATTAACATAGCAATAAGATCTTACTTTAATGCATATCCATTAGGCTGGCAAATATTTTGTAAAACTTTATAATAATTATGGATGACATGAATTTGGGGAAAAGGTATTCCTGCACACCCATGATAGAAATGAGAATTGAGGCTGGGGGTGGCAGCACGTGCCTGTAGTCCCAACTACTCTGGAAGCTAAGGTGGGAGGCTTACTTAAGCCCAGGAGTTTGAGGCTGCAGTCTCAAACTCACACCACTGCACACCAGCCTGGACAACAGAGCAACACTCTGTCTCCAAAAGAAAAAAGTAAATAAAATGCCACACTTACGTAAAAATATAAACATGTGTGTGTGTGAATAGGCAATACATCAAAATATTGATGGCAGTTAACTCAGAATAGTGAGACTTCAGATTAGCTTTGTTGTTAGATATTTTTAGGCATTCAAATTCTTCATAATGAATATATCACGTTTATAA
>NW_006973609.1:0-709 GCF_000164805.1 Carlito syrichta | reverse complement strand
TGCAGAGGGAAAAGGATGGAAGTCAGATGACTTGGGGTGTTGTGTCAAGTTAACTAGAAAAATCAAATCTGGTCAGATGCTGAGTGATGAATAAACGATACCAAATCTGACAATCCCGGCTGTGGTTGAAGAGCTGGTAATGTGGCAGAGAATGTACTCTTACATTATTTTTTATGGAAGTAATTGTTAAAGCATTCTTGGCAAATATTTATGAGTTTGGTTGCTGTTCATTTCTTTGAAAATTTCTCCCTATTCTCAGCTGCCAGTAAGTGAAGTGTGCATTTGAGAGGGAGATGGGAGTGGAGAGAAGGAAGCAGATACAAATCATAACACTACTGAGAGCAATCGAAAGGGGAAAAGAGGAAGTCTCCTTCTTTTCGTTTTAAGCCCCCAAATTATCTCCTTCATCCCATTTAAAATTTGTTTAACAGTGCATTTAAAAATTGATCATCTTTCCCACAAAATTGTAACCTCTACAAGAATAAGAATTTCACTTGCTGTATTTGGATTGTGTTATTGCGGCTTTTTCTGGAGGATAGAAGCAGCTCAATAAACATTTCCTGAATGAATTATTTGACATACATAAGAACTACCCAATTCATATACTGCATAAATATATACTGATACTATGACTTACACATTGCCTTTTTCCATTGAGTAAAAATATTTGAGAGCCTATGTTCAAAAGAAAACTTTTATAGAATGGTCA
>NW_006973608.1:0-583 GCF_000164805.1 Carlito syrichta | reverse complement strand
AAAAAAAAATCATCCGGGTGTAGGAGCGCGCGCCTGTATTTCTGGCTACTCGGAAGACTGAGGCGGAAGGATTGCCGGAGCCCAGCAGGTCGAGACTGTGGTGGCCGGGAGCGGCCACTGCATTCCAGTCTGGGCGACAGAGTGAGACTCCAACTCAGAAAAAAAAATGTGGTACATGTACGATGAAATATTATGCAACCATAAAATACAAACATATGGACTTAGCAGCAACCGGGTTGGATTTAGAGTCGATCATACCCAGGGAACTATCACGGAAACAAAGAACAGAGTACCATATGTTCTCATTTATAAGTGGACCTTGAATAATTATCATAATACTATCAGAAAAGAATTGGCAGACCTGGGAAACTGTTAGGGGAGATGGGGTGGGATTGTCATTTGAGGGAAACTGCTAGGGGAAGGAGGAGCACAACTCATCAGCATGAAAATTACCTGCATAATCAACATTTGTATACCTAAGCCTGTATTGTACCACGTATCCTTCAGAAAAAAAGTGCCTATTGTCTTTGGATCACTTTTTAATGGGACTATATGGTTGTTTTTTTTTTTTGACACATTTGAG
>NW_006973607.1:0-638 GCF_000164805.1 Carlito syrichta | reverse complement strand
AAACTGTTGTAAGAAGTGGAAAAACCATCCTGATAGGTGCATGCCATCAAATGAAGAATACTTTGAAGGTGACTGAAGTTTAAATATATAAGAATACAATTTTAGCCGAGCTCGGTGACTCAGCCTGTAATCCCGCGCCTTTGGGAGGCTGAGGTGAGTGGGTTGCCTGAGCCCACGGGTTCGAGACCCGCCTGGGCAGGCGAGACCTCATCTCTACAATAAATCAAAAAATCAGCCGGGAGTGGTAGCACATGCCTATAATTCTGGCTACTTGGAAGGCTGAGGCGGAAGGATCACCGGAGCCCAGCAGGTCGAGGCTACGGTGGCCGGGAATGGCCACCCCACTCCAGTCTGGGCAACAGAGTGAGAGTCCAACTCAAAAAAAAAAAAAATACAATTTTAATAAGTAAATTCCAATTTGGGGACCTACCTTGTATGTTTTAGAATAATACTTTATTAATTTTATTTGTTAATGTGTATTTAGCATTTATACTTTCAACAAATTAAAAATTTTAGAATCTGTTTACATGGTTTTGTGTTGGAAATGTGTTTCTATTCAGCTACTGATTTTGAAAATTATTTTATGCTTTGGGAGGCAGAGGTGAGGGAATCACCTGAGCCAAGGGGTTCAAGACCAG
>NW_006973606.1:0-784 GCF_000164805.1 Carlito syrichta | reverse complement strand
GATTTTAAATGCCTGATGATTAAAAGTATCAGATTAAATGGATACTTTGTTGCAGAGTACAGCATTATGTCTTAGGTAGAGAAAATGTTAGGGGATTCAATGGAAATACTCTTTAAAAAATATAAATTGGGTTAAAATATAAAGGGAATGTGATTTCATATTTCCTTCAAATATATAAGGGAAACTTTACTCTAAGGATTGCACAACTGTAACATTTAATCAAAATTAACAAGCAGAAAATACAGAGTGCCCCAAGAAAATGGACACAAATTTTAAGAATGGAAAAAGCTGTATTAAACTAAGATGCTGTTTTATTTTCTAAAATTTTTAAAATTTATTATGCATTCTGCCTTCTGAATAGCAATTAGGTACACGGAATCTGAAGGTTCAGTTATCTAAGAATGATATAGATCGGGAATCTCAACAAGTTTCAATATAGGCAGAATAAAACATTCAGAATGTATGTAAGAAACACTGTTCTTGTCAAATTTGAAGGCAGAATTATACCATGTATTCTAACGTATTAAAAGGAAAAAGAGTTATCATTGGAGTATTATACACTTCTTAAAAAAAATCAATCCCTTCATAATGAACATTTCTAGGCCAAACCCTGAATTGCAACCATATTTAAAGTAAAAAAAAAATAGAACAGCATAATAAAGTCACTTGCATATTTTACACCTTTTATTTATTTATTTATTTTTATTTTAATTTGTTAAAAAATATGGGGTACAATTCAGAGTTAGATTTACAAACACTGATTATGAAGGGTACCTGGTTGGTT
>NW_006973605.1:0-781 GCF_000164805.1 Carlito syrichta | reverse complement strand
TACTGGACAAGACAAGGGTATGGTGTCTCCTCCCTCCATCCGTGGGGTGTCCGTGGGATGGTGTCATCAACCCTCATCAGCTTTCCCCTCTCATCAGGACCCAGGATGAGCATGTGGTTCGTTCCTCCTTGACAGAAGAGGATGCAGAATTTTCAAGAATGCAGGTCAAGCTGGAAACACCCAGACTGGCTGCGGAAACCTCGCTCTTGCATTCTGGTGCCTTCCAGAAACGGGCCTCTGAGGGCAAGCTGGGCTGGCTGGGTCTGTCTAGGTAATGTCGATGGACCTCCTGACTTGGAGACAGGATGCTGAGGACCACTCCAGGCATAAGGTGCGTCCTTTGGGTTACACAACCACTTTGGATACTACACAATAATGATTTCAATCTCTGCTGGGGTGACGAGCATTTCTAAAAACATATACACATCTGAAGTCTCACGTTTCAAAACAGTTCAGTCATTGAATGACCCTCCACTGGGGTAAGGATGGATGGATGCTGTTGGGATTTCCTAGAATCCAGTCACTGCCTTCTTAATTGATTGAGATGGAATTCAGTACTCTTGGGGCTTTGAAGCCCACAATGCGGTATCCTTTAGTATCTGTGGGACTGGGCGACTCACAGTTGATTTGGGAACGTTTTCATCCCCTAGAACAAACCCCATAACCATCCATGTTGTTCCCCATTTTCCTTGTCCCCCCCAGTCCCTGCCTTCTGTCTCTATGGATTGGCTTGTTCTGGGGACTTCATCTACTTAGAGGCACATGGGGGGAGGCCATCTGA
>NW_006973604.1:0-810 GCF_000164805.1 Carlito syrichta | reverse complement strand
GGGCCTGTACCATAGGTTTAACTCCTTGCTTCCATGGACAGGTCCTAAGCCAAACCAGGGGGGGGCTTTTGTGTGTTAGTCCAACTGCTCCCTAAAATCCTCTACCACACTGATGAAGACATACTCCACTGGTATAGCAACAGTACCCACCAGAGAAAGAGGAGGGAGCCAGTCACCGCCATTACCCTGGCAGTCCTCTTTGGACTCCGACTGGCAGGAACAGGGACAGGTATAGCCTCTCTAGCAGCGCAGAGTCACCAATATGATGGCCTCAGGGCTGCCATAGACATTGAAAGAATCCATGGCCAAAGTCCATGAAGGCTTAGCCAAATGGAAATTAGAATGAGAACAGAGACAAGGATGGCTTCAAAGTTGGTTAAACTACTCACCTTGGTTAACCACACTATTGTCTGCTTTAATAGGCCCTGTGATCATACTCTTGTTGTTGCTAACCTTCGGTCCATGTATTATAAACAAACTAATAACTTTTGTAAAAACCAGAATAAATGCTGTGCACGTTATGGTCCTCAAACAACAATATCAACAGGTATCCCTAGACAACTCAGCATGTTAAAGGAATCTAAGATTAGATTCACTCTACCCTCATGAGAAGGGGGGAATGAGAGGACAACAATAGATTTAGGCTAAGAGCATGCTATTGAGAGACCCAAGAAACCAAGAAACTTATTTGCTGTAAAAGTAGTGTTTGTATTTAGAACTCTTAGGTTAAGCATTGTCAGCCCCAAATTAGTAGGCTAACTTCTGCTTTTACAATGGGATGTAAGCGATAAAGTGATAAGCCCCTTTCAG
>NW_006973603.1:0-758 GCF_000164805.1 Carlito syrichta | reverse complement strand
TAGTGAGAAGGGAAGACAGACAATAGATATAATAAATGAGGAAATTGATTAGTACCTCGGAAGGTGGGGAGTGCACACAGGAACCAGTGGAACAGGTAATGGAGATTGAGCCTGCCAAGGGGGTAGGGCAAGCTAGAATCTTCATACAGGAGGTCAGTGCAGGCCTTTCTGACAAGGCCTTTCCCAGAAGACTCGAGGAAGTAAAGACATAAGCCATACAGATGTTGGTGGTAGGGGAGCATGTTCGAGGGAGACAGAGTATCCAGTGCAAAGGCCCTGGGCATTCATGGAATAGCAAAGGAAGCCAGTGTGTCTGGAACAGAGTATATGAGGGGAGAGCATGGAGGGTGTTATTGGCATTGTGAGAAATGTGGCTTTTACTCTGAGTGAGATGGGGAGCCATGGCTGGGTTCTGAACAGACAAATAATATAATCTGACTTACATTTTGAAAAAGCTGGGCATGGTGGTGCATGCTTGTAATCCCAGCTACTTGGGAAGCTGAGGTGGGAGGATCACTTGAGCCGGGGAGTTTGAAACCAGCCTGGGCAACACAGTGAGCAACCTGTGCAACCTGTCTCAAAAATTTGAATGAATTATTTTTAAAAAGAAGGAGCTATGCCTTTAATTGCACATATGTGTGTGTGTGTGTGTGTGTGTGTGTGTGTGTGTGTGTGTGTGTGTGTGTGTGTGTTGGAGTCTCACTCTGTTGCCCAGGCTGAAGTGCAGTGGCCTTTAATTTTGGAGCACTCAGAGTAGG
>NW_006973602.1:0-734 GCF_000164805.1 Carlito syrichta | reverse complement strand
CATAGGAAATCAGGACCTCAGGGCTCTTCTACTGGGCCCTTCCCTTCTTGGTTTCAGATTGACCCTCACCTTGTTACAAGATGGTTGTCAATAGAAACTGTGCCAAAGAAATAGAGTATGCTTTTTCTTTTTCTTTTTTTTTTTTTGAGTTGGAGTCTCATTCTGTCACCCAGACTGGAGTGCAGTGGTCGCTCCCGGCCACTGCAGCCTCAACCCACTGGGCTGCGGTGATCCTTCCACTTCAGCCTTCCAAGTAACTGGAATCACAGGCATGTGCTACCACGCCTGGCTGAGTTTTTGATTTATTGTAGAGATGAGGTCTCGCCAAGTTGCCCAAGCGGGTCTCAAACCTGCGGGCTCAGGCAATCCACTCACCTCAGCCTCCCAAGGCTTGGGATTACAGGGTGAGCCACCGAGCCTGGCTGATAATGCTTTTTCATTGGGACGTGGGGGTGAGAGATGCAGCAGAGTCCACTCTTCTGTGGAGTGGGGCAAGGGGAATATTGAAATGAGCATAGAATCCAAGTGAACTCCAGGACAAAGGCTTGGGACAGACAGAGGATGGGAGAGGAGAGAAGGAAAGCTACATGGACAGAGTTAGAAAGAGGACTTTTCTTAATTTTGCATTGGAAGAGGAGAAGCACTTCAGGGCATCAGTCATGCATGTGAGATATACTGACAGCAAGAGAAATGAGAAGGAAAATTTGAAAGAAGTTGGGAGTGTTATAAATTTA
>NW_006973601.1:0-4039 GCF_000164805.1 Carlito syrichta | reverse complement strand
CATAATATCTCATTACAGTCTTGCTTTAACTGTGGTCAAGTCAGACACATTAACAGAGATTGTTTGGTTAAACAAGGTATGGTTAACTTACATGACACACTGTCGCCATTTACTGGGTCTACTCGACTAAAAACCTTAAGTCCCAATTGCCAAAAAGGCTTGTTGGACACTGAAGCCAATGTTTCCTGTATTGCCGGAAAAATTGGCCTGCTTCCTGGTCTACTCAAATAGCTCCTTCAGGACTCATAGGCATTGGTCGAATACCCTCAGTAGCCAATAGCTCTAAAATTTTAAATTAGACAGATGAGACTTCAAAAACTTTTTGCCCATACGTTATTCCATCTATCCCCTTTACGTTATGGGGAAGAGATATTCTTGATATAGCCCTAATTATAAAGCTTCAGCACAAATGCTGTAAATGGGCTATGATCCCTTTAAGAGACTTGGCAAAGACAGACAGGGAATGCAGAAACCTGTCCAAGTTAATAAAAAGACAAATCGAGCTGGCATTGGCTATTCAAATTTATCCATTGTTCCCAAGACCCCATTACCTAAAAAGCCGAGGCACTGGTTTGAGTGGAACAATGGTCCATACTCTTGGAAAAGCTAAGGCAGTGAAAAAACTAGTTTTACAACAATTAAAAGCTGGTCATATAGAGCCTTCTACCAGCCCCCTGAATGGCAACCACTAGCCCTGAAAACACTCCTAGTTTTGTAATTAAGAAAAAATCTGGTATATGGAGACTTCTACAAGATTTAAGAGCTATTAACACTACTATGAGAGCCATGGAGTGTTACAGTCTGGATTCCTATACCTGTTAACTTTAATATTATAGTTATTGATTTACAGAATTGTTTCTTTACTATACCTTTAAGGCCAGAAGATTGTAAACAATTTACATTGTTTACTCTCTGAGAATTCAAAAACTTTTGTTCCAGCTCCAGGAGGAGTCAACTCTTGAGGACTGAGACCAAACATGCTATGGCAAATGGATGTAACTCACTTTCCCAGCTTTGGTAAATTATCTTATTTGCATGTGACTGTAAATACCTTTTCTCTTGTTATTTTAGCTTCAGCAAAAACTAAAAGAAGCTTACAAGGACGTGGTACAACATTTATTCTTTTGCTTTTCACAGCTAGGTATGCCAAAGCAACTGAAAACCAACAACAGTCCTGCATATACATCTAAGTCTTTCCAGTAATTTTACTCCCAATTTAATATTTTCCAATCCACAGAAATTCCCTACAATCCACAAGGCCAAGTCATAGTTGAAAGAGTTCACCAAACTCCCAAAAATCAATTAAGTTATAAGAGGGTGAGTTTAAACATAGCTCTCCTCACCACATCTTGAATCACACTTTATTTGTTATTAATCATTTAAATTTGGACCCTTCAGGCTATTCAGCTATGGCTAGACATTGAGATCCAAAAAAATGTATAAAATCTCTGATATAATGGAAGCTTCTTACAGGAAAAGGGGAGAGCCTACTTTATTTCGTGCTCATGTCAAACATGCTACTAGTCGTAATTTTTCTTATGAAGGGCATTCCAACTCCCACCCTATTTGTTTTTTATAATAATTCTGCTTTTAATAATTACCAGACTTCTTGCTTAATGTCTACCTTTAAGTCTCTGAGTACAAAAAGCCCTTATCAGGACAATATCAAGGACGGTTGGCAACTGGAGATGTTAATGCCTGGAGGAACCACACCTAGCCATGCGACTAGAGCTTCATCGCCTCTCAGAGTACCTGCTTGCCCCTTCAATGATATGAAAAAAGACTAGTCACTCATATGGCGAGATGCTGACTTCCTGAAATGGAGAGACTGTGCTTATAACTCTAAGGTGGATTATCCTGTACCTGGTGAAAAACTATATATTAGTGACTGGGGTTTTAATGGCTCTACACTTGCCGCAGCTAAAAGGCACCCGTATAGATGGGCTACACCCATGTTTCAAAGTTCTCTATCCTCTAATCATTCATTACAGACTCAGCTTTATCAATTGTTTGCAGCAACAGGTCCTGTAACACTTTATCATCCTCATTCTAATCTTACAACCTTCTTATAAGCTTATATAGTTAATTGCAAATTATTATTCTAATTGCAAATTATTATTTTGTTAATTGCAAATTATTTAATTGCAAATTATTATTCTAGATATTCTATGGATTATAAATATGGACATTTTAAAGTTACTTGTAAAAATTGTTCATTGTCAAATTATATTGGTAAAAATCCAGTCCAGGTATTTTTGTTAAAACAACCGACATATGTGTTTGTGCCTGTTAAATTGCCTATTCCTTGGAATACTTCTCCTGGGACATACATTTTAAAACAAATAACGTTCTCTTTGGCTAGATCTCAGAGATTTGTGGCAGCTTTAATTTTAAAAATTACAACATTAATTTCCATCATAGGATCTGTTGCAGCTTCTGCAACTGCCTTAGTGCAGGAAGTACACACAGTGTATCATGTGTGTACAATTTATATCAAAATGTTAGCTAAGCTTTATTTACTAAAGAACAGATAGATAAAGGCATTATCAATAGATTAAATGCCTTAAAATCGGCATTAGTATTTATAAAAAATCAGATTCAACATATTAAGGTTCAAATGTCTGTGGCTTGCCATGCACAATATAAATGGATTTGTGTTACGCCCTTGCCATACGATGGTAAAAATGTCAGTTGGGCTGATGTTCAAAAACATCTCATGGGAGTTTGGCAGTCTTCTAATTCTTCTTTAAATATTCAACAGTTGCATAGTCAAATTACTGCTATTTCTCAGGCACATTTGTCTTCACTTTCATTTTCTCAATTGGCCTCTAAATTTACCTCTTCTCTTTCCCAATTTGTAGCTTCCCATTCTATTTAGAATTTGATTTATAATTTTACAGCGATTGGAGTAATTGTATTATTTTTACTGTTTGTTTTTCCAGTCATCATTCGATGTCTAAAAAAGGCTGTACAACACAATTCCGATAATATTCATCTGGCTGTTCTAAAAAATAAAAAATAAAAAAAAATTAAAATTTATCTCACCTTAAATTCCCATCAATTGGAAAATGTTACAAGTAAAGTTGTTGACAGATTGTATGGACATTGTGGGATTTGCTGCTGTGGATACTACAAATATAATTATAATTATCAGCTCCTCTATTACTGCAAAAAAAATTTAATTAAGTTATAGCAAGCTCCACGCCCCATTGCAGTAGTGGTATAAAATAGAAGTCTTGATATTCAATGACAGGTAAAATTCCAGCCACCTGGTATGAACCTAAGACAGACATTCCCCACGTGAAAGGGAAGCGGGCCAGTGACGGGCAACAACCAAGGTAAAACAAGAACAACCTATGACAAGAGCCAAGATATTCCTATGCCACAAAAATAAATAAAAAATGGGGAGATGTTGGGAGCCAAGACCTTGGAGAAACAAACTATAGAGCACCTGATGATAAGAAAATTGCTGACTGAGAAAACTCTAGCATACAGTGGCCATGTTAGAGGCAAAGGCCCCATGGATCTTGTTTGACAGACTCTTTTGTTTCTTTAAGAATGCATGTTCATAATTATAATAAAATTTGCTGATTAATGATAAAATCTTTAAATATCATAGATTATACATGATATGTTACAAATTTTATTGAAAAAAATGTAACAGTAAAGATTATTCATAGAAAATTTTTTTTTTTGAGTTGGAGTCTCACTCTGTTGCTCAGACTGGAATGCAGCGGTCACTCCTGGCCACCACAGCCTCGACCTACTGGGCTCCGGCGATCCTTCCGCCTCAGCCTTCCTAATGGCCGGAATTACAGGCACGCGCTACCATCCCCAGCTAATTTTTTTATTTATTGTAGAGATGAGGTCTCGCTCGCCCAGGCAGGTCTCGAACCCGCGGGCTCGGGCAATCCACTCACCTCAGCCTCCCAAAGGCATGGGATTACAGGCTGAGCCACCGAGTCTGGCCATAGAAAACTTTAAAGTTTCGTTTAAGCTTTTAAGTTTCCTTCCCCAGAAGTTAACTTTAACCTCCTGT
>NW_006973600.1:0-2493 GCF_000164805.1 Carlito syrichta | reverse complement strand
TGTCAACCGACTAATTAGGTGAGCAAATTACCCAGCCAAATACTTACCCGAACTATCTATGCTGCCAACTCGTCAGCCAACTATTTAACCAAGCTAAATTCTCAGCCGATTAATTGGCCAACTTGTTAAGCCAGCTAACAAGTTCCCGAGTTTCAGTCAACGTGTTAAACCTGCTAGCTAGTTTGCTGACTCAGTCAACAAAGTAAGTCACCTAGCTAACTCATTAACCAACTAGTTAAGTCAGGTATTTAGCTCATTTACCAACTAATTAAAACAGTTATCTAACTCATTAACCAACTCGTTAATTCAGCTATCTCATTAGCCAACTGCTTAAGTCAGCTAGCTAAGTGAGCCAGTTAACTAGCTAGCTAGCTAAGTAAGCTAGCTATGTCACCTGGCTCACTAGTTAGCTAATTATTTAAGTCAACTACTTAAGTCTGCTATCTAAATAGTTAGCTAATTTATGAAGTCACCTCCTTATTCAGCTAGTTAAATGGTTAGCTAACTATTAAATTCAGGTAGTTAAGTCAGCTAGCTAAGTAGTTAAGTCAGCCAATGAAGTCAGTTAACTAATTAGTTAAGTCACCTGGCTAAGTCACCTAGTTAAGACAGCTTCCAATTAGGTCAGCTGGTTAAAACAGCTAGATAGCTAGTTAGCTAAAGGTTTAAGTTAGCAGGTTGAGTCAGGTATTTAGCCAGTTAACTAAAAGGGTTAAATCAGCTGGTTGAGTCCGATAGCTAGCTAGTTAGCAAACGGGTTGAATCACCTGGGTGAGTAGGCTAGCTAGCTAGCTAGCTAACGAGTTAAGTCAGCTGGATGGTCAGCTTGCTAGCTAGATAACTAATGAGTTAAGTCAGCTGGATGAGTCAGCTAGCCAGCACATTAGCAAACGAGATAAGTCTGATGATTAAGTCACCTAACTGGTACGTTAGATAATGATTAAGCTACCTAGTTATCTAGCTGAGTAAGTCAGCTAGCTAGCAAGGCAGCTTACTATTTAAGTCAGCTTGTTAGCTAGGTAGTTATGCAGCTAGCTAACAATTTAAGCCAGCTGACTAACTATGTAGCTAGCTAGTTAGCTAACTAATTAAGTCAGCTGGCTAGATAGGTAGCTCCTAGTTAATTAAGTTACTTAAGTCAGCTGGCTAGCCAGCTGGCTAGCTAGGTATTGAGCTAGTTACGTCAGTTGGCTAGCCAGCTGTCTAGCTGGTTAATTCAGCTAGTTAAGATGCCTGGCTAGCCAACTGGCTAGGTAGGTAGCTAGTTAAGTGAACTAAATAACTACCTGTCTGGCTAGTGATGTCAGTGAGTTAAGTCAGCTGGCAAGCCAACTGGCTAGCTGGTTTAGTCAGCTAGTTTAGTCAGCTGTCTAGCCAGCTGGCTAGGTAGGTAGCTAGCTACAAAAGTCATCTTGCTAGCCAGTAGGATATTTTTTCAAGTCAGCTAGTTAAGTCAGTTGGCTAACCTGCTGGCTACATAGATAACTAGCAAGCTAAGAGAGGTGGATAGCAAGCTTGCTAACTTGAGTCAGCTAAGTAAGTCAGTTGGCTAGTCAGCTGGCTAGATATGTAGCCAGCTAGTTATATCAGCTGGCTACCCAACTGACTAGCTGGTTAAATCAGCTAGTAAAATCAGCTGGTAACCCACTGGCTAGCAAGTTAAGTCAGCTAGTTAAGTCAGCTGGCAACCAGTTGACTAGCTAGTTAAGTCAGCTCTTTAAGACACTTGGCTATCCAGGTGTTAGCTAGTTAAAAAGCTAGTTAGGTCAGATGGCTAGACATCTGGCTAGATAGTTATATCAGCTAGTTAAGTCAACTGGCTAACTAGAAAGCTAGCTATATTAGTCAGCTTGTTATGGCAGCTAGGTAGCTTGTTAAGTCAGCTAGTTAAGTCATCTGGCTATCTAGATAACTAGCTAGTTAAGTCAGCTAGATAAGCCAGCTGGTTAGTTAGGTAGCTAGCTGCTTAAGTCAGCTAGTTAAGTCAGCTTGCTAACTAGTTAAGTCAGCGATTAAATCAGCTGGATAGCCAGCTACCTAGCTGGGTTGCTACCTAGTTAAGTCAGTTGGCTGACCAGTTAGATAGCTAGTTAACTAACCTAGTTAAGTCAGCTCACTAGCCAGCTGGTTACCTAGGTGCCTAGGTAGATAAGTCAGCTGGCAAGCAAGCAGGATATGTAGATAGGTAGCTAGTGAAGTCAGCTGGCTATGCAGCTGGCTAGCTAGGTACGTAGGCAGTTGAGTAAGCCTGCTAGCCAGCAAGCTAGCTAGTTAAGTCACCCTGTTTAATCAGCTGACTAGACAACTGGCCAGCTAGGTAGCTAGATAGATAAGACAGCTGTCTAGATGCTGGCTAGCTAGTTAAATCACCTAGTTAAATCAGCTGGTTATCCAGTTGGCTAGCTAGGTAGTTTTATAATAAATCAGCTGACTAGACAGAAGGGTAGTTAGTTAAGTCACTTAGTTTAGTCAGCTGGCTAGCCAGCTGGCTAG
>NW_006973599.1:0-761 GCF_000164805.1 Carlito syrichta | reverse complement strand
TAATTTACTTTGCTGAATATTTATATCCAACTTTGATTGATAAGGACCGAATTCAGACAAATTACATTTGCGTCATAAAACGAAAGGTGGTCTTACCTGGGCAGAAAGCCCTTCAGATTTGCCGATGTTTTCCTCCACATCCTTCATGCAGGCTAGGAGAATACAGAAAAAATATCAGTACCCAGATAATTGTTGATTTTGAATCAAGTAGGGTGCTTTGACTGAGTTAGTAGCCAGTCAGTAATTTGATGTCTCATCTAAGTAGCCAGTCAGTAATTTCATGGCTCATCATGGTGAAAGGTATGGAATGAGTGTTGATGGTCCTTTATCCAGATGTACCAGAAAGGTGCCAAAAATAACGGAAATCAGGTTATTAACCGAGTCCTGCATTGAGTTTGTATTTTCATTCTTACCATTTTAATCTGGCAGGATTTGAGCATTTCGGGTCTTATGGAGGTAATATTATAAAATACACCAAAATACGCCACCTATTCTTGCATTCTATGGCCAGCTGCTTTGAAAATTCACCTCAGAGTGGATAGAGGTTAGCCACATTGAACTACGTGATATCTCGCAATACTTAGGTTTTGTGAATGGACCAGAAACATCTGGGCATATACATGCTTTTCATCAAGTGACCATGCCTTTCGGTGAGAAAATGAACCTATCACACTTCACGATAACAAAATCATGGAACCGAACCCCCAGCATATCTTTGGTAGACTGAATAAAGAACATGTGGGACAGGGCTCAGTGTGTCA
>NW_006973598.1:0-766 GCF_000164805.1 Carlito syrichta | reverse complement strand
GCATGTTTATGCAAAGAATCACAGCTAAAACTGAAAATATCATGGTTTATTTTTCCATTTTTTCCTACTATGCCACTTGGCCTTTACTAACATATGCAAGGGTTAAACTCTGAAGCACATCAAGAATGCTTTCTTTCACTTAGTTATAAGTTACTAGATATTGCTTAAGTAATAAATGATATAAGTATATCCACTCCTTATTTGATTTAGGATTATGCAGTTTAGTGTTTAGACATAAGGATTTTTAAAAGCACAAGTTTATAGTAAGTTTATTATAAATTCATTATAAGTTCTAACACTTATCTAGGAGTTATGTAGGTGATTTATAACACTACTTTCACTAACTTAAGATAAGGATTAATATTAAGGTTTCTACTTAATTCTATAGTTAAAACTCTAAGTTAACATTTATAGAGTAGGTTTTCACTGAACTCATAATATAATAATCAGATACTTTTATGACAGATCAGCTAAAACAGAAAGTAACCTTGAGGGGCCTGGGAAACATTACTAAAAACCTCTTTTGAGTTCTCTTTAGAAACAAGCACTGCAAGATAAGAGAAAAGTAACGAGGACATCTGGACAAGGGAGGCGATCACAGGACTCTGAAGGACATGAGAACCTAAGATGAGAATATTCCTGACACATAAAGAAATATACACTTAAAGAAACTTTCTTGAAACATTTCAAGAACTGTAATTTGGGACACTGGACTGAAAATATCATTGTTGGCTTTATGAATAAGACTTGTCTAAATGCCTATGGG
>NW_006973597.1:0-2263 GCF_000164805.1 Carlito syrichta | reverse complement strand
TGGTATCATCGTAACAGATAGAGATCATTTGGGAAGAAGGCCCCAACCTCTGGCCCAGAGTTCCCAAAAGATGGGGGATCTAAAGAAAATCGGGCTGTGGCTTTGGAAGTCTGAGGCAGGGGACTGCTGGAACCTGGGAGTCCGAGACCAGACTGGGCCACATGGGGAGACCTCATCACTCCCCAAAAGGCGAACACTGGAGTTGCTTGTGGTGTTGCCCATGGTCTCGGCTACACAGGAAGTGGTGGCCTTGTTCGGGGCATTTTTGACATCACCAACACAGAGAGAACGTATGAGTCTAGGTCTGGCACCTTGGCACACAGCCTTCAGTCCAGCACCCTGGTAGGACGAGGTGCGAGGCTGCCTGAGCCCAGGTGTTGGAGACCAACCCAGGGGACCTGGGCAGACCATGGCTTGGCAAGAGGTCCCCAAAATTGAGTCAGGCGTGGTGGACCCCAGAGTCCTGGCTGCCTGGAGCCAGAGGGGAAGGACCACCTGAGACCCAGAGGATGAGGTCCAGGGAGCCACAATCATGTTGCTGCACCCTAGCCTATCTGACAGAGACTCTAGCAACAAAAAAAGACCCCTCCCACATGCATCATGATGGGCGTCCACAGCTCCCAAGGGAAACGTCCACCTGGATGCGGGAGGATGGGAAGATCAGGAGAGGAAGGGGCCTTCCTCCCACCCAAAAGTGACAGAAAGCGAGTCCAGAAACTGGACTTCCTGAGAATTTGCCAGACTGCCTTTACTGTGCTATGCCCAATGTGCACCCAATCTCGGAGCCGTCTGTTCCGTGAGCTCATGCACGTCTTTGCTGTGGGACACAAGTGTGCAGGGTGGAGGCAAGCCTTCTGGGTCACGTGGATTAAGACATGGAAAGGACTTGCCTGGTGGCCACCTTTGAAACCTCCCAATAAAGACAGCCCTGAACATGCCTTTTCCTCTCTCATCCCTGAGAGTGACTCCTTGCACTATTTGGCATGTGTGGTGATGGTGGTGATTATTATTTGGAGTTGGAATCTCACTCTTCCACCCAGGCCAGATTGCAGGGGCATGCTTATGGCCACCTTGAAATCCCTCTCAGGCTGAGGCTATTCCCCTGCCTCAACCCCAGAGTGGATGGAACCAGAGGCCTGCAACACCATACCTGGCTAATCTTTGGATTTATATCTGATGGTGGAGACGTGGTCACACCCCATGTCCCAAGCTGGTGTCGAACCCGATGGTTAATTCTGTCCACTTGCCTGGGACTCCAAAGGGCCAGGATGCGAGCCTGAGACCCTGAGGACAGTCTGTGATTGTGGTAGTGGTGATGGTTGATATTATTTTTCTGAATCGTAGTTCCGTTCTGTCACACAGGCTGGAGAGCAGGGGCCAGCTATTGGCCACCACGGCCTCCACCAGCTGGGCTCCAGTGCTCTTCCTGCTGCTGCCTCCCAAGTGACCGGAAAGACATGCATGTGCCAACATGCCCGGTTCATTTTTTTGAATTATTGTAGAGGTGAAATCTTGGCAAGAATCCCGGGCTTGTCTCAAACCTGGGGCCTCAAGTCATTCTCTTGCCTCAGGCTCCAAGTTTGCAGAGAAGACAGGTATGATCCCTGTGACAGGCCTCCACACCCATCTTTGGGTCCCACTGCAAGGTTCACTTCCTTCCATTGACCCGGAAACACAGAGAGGTTGGCCAGAGTCACCCGCAAAGCCTTCCCCAGGTGGAGGGCCTGTCTCAAGGGCTTGTCTCTGCTGGGTGGCCACCACTCTACCTGCTTCATTCCCCAGGGTAGACCTACTAGCTTCCCAAAGGTGCTGCCTTGTAGAAAAGGAGGATATGACTCTGAAGCCTTTGGGGAAGTAGGGACAGATGTGAGACTCATGCTTGTCTACTCAGCAATTGGGGAGGCTGAGACGGGTTAGGGCCTGAATGCATAAGCTCCAGACCAGGCTGGTCACAATAGCAAGCCCCTACCACGACCCTAAGCAAAAAGCATAAAACACTGGTTGAAGGTAGGCATTGGAAATAGGATTGCCTCCGGCTCAAAATTCAAGACCAAGCAGGAAGACCAGGTTTTCAACCAAACGGAAAATCAGTGATTGCCACAGTTTGGGAGGTCTATGCTGAGAGGATGGCCAAAGTTGAGTGGTGTGAGCGCAACCTGGGTAGCCTAATGAGGAAAGAAAGAAAGAAAGAAAGAAAGAAAGAAAGAAAGAAAGAAAGAAAGAAAGAAAGAAAGAAAGAAAAAAGAAAGAGAAAAAAGAAAGA
>NW_006973596.1:0-675 GCF_000164805.1 Carlito syrichta | reverse complement strand
TTAAAGTCTGGGAGTGTGATACCTTCCTGCTATTTATTTATTTATTTATTTATTTTGACTGAGGATTGTGTTGGCAATTCGTGGTCATTTATGTTTTCATACGAATTCCTGTATTGTTGTTTCTAGGTCTGAGAAGAATATTGCTGGTAATTTGATGGGTGCTGCGTTAAATATGTAGATTGCCTTAGGTAGAATGAACATCTTTTTTTTTGAGTGGGAGTCTCACTCAGTCACCCAGACTGGAGTGCAGTAGCTGCTCCCAGTCACCACAGCCTCGACCTGCTGGGCTCCGGCGATCATTCTGCCTCAGCCTTCCGAGTAGCTGGAAATACAGATGTGTGCTACCACGCCCAGCTAATTTTTGATTTATTTTGGATATGAGATCTCGCGAAGTTGCCCAGGCGGGTCTCGAATCCGCGGGCTCAGACAATCCACTCACCTTGGCCTCCCAAAGTGCTGGGATTACAGACTGAGCCACAGAGTCCGGCGGAATGAACATCTTAACAATGTTGGTTCTTCCAATCCATGAGCATGGAATAAATTTCCACTTGTTTGTGTCATCTTTGATTTCTTTGATCAGTGTTTTGTAGTTTTCTTTGTAAAGGTCTTTCATGTCTCTGGTTAGGAAGATGCCAATGTATTTCATTTTTTGTGTGGCTATTGTGAGTAGAATTG
>NW_006973594.1:0-739 GCF_000164805.1 Carlito syrichta | reverse complement strand
AAGAATTTTGTAGGTACTTTTTTATGCAGTAGTACATTAATTTAATAGGTAGTGTTTTTTATTTTCAGCCAGCAAATACAATTTTTATTTGTTTAAAAATGTGTTTAAGCCGGGCTTGGTGGCTCAGCCTGTAATCCCGCGCCTTTGGGAGGCTGAAGTGAGTGGATTGCCTGAGCCCGCGGGTTCTAGACCCGCCTGGGCAGCGAGGCCTCATCTCTACAATAAATCAAAAAATCAGCCGGGCGTGGTAGCGCACGCCTGTAATTCCAGCTACTCGGAAGGCTGAGGCGGAAGGATCGCTGGAGCCCAGCAGGTCGAGGCTGCAGTGGCCGGGAGTGGCCACTGCACTCCAGTCTGGACGACAGAGTGAGACTCCAACTCAAAAAAAAAAAAAAGTGTTGGATGTATGGGTGAATTAAAATGCGTTTCCAACATATAGATAAGTTTAATTTTTATAAAATTGGTTGGTGATTAATGAATCACTTAAAAATAAGTCTTTGCTAATAGTTTGCAGTTTGTTACCAGCTTCATAATGGCAGGATTTGGATATCTTTACTCATTATACGTGTATGTGTGTGTGTGTGTGTGTGTGTGTGTGTTTACCACCTTTAATTTATATGGTAAAAGCTACTTTTTTGACATATAAACAGTTTATTTTATTTTCTTAGAGTAAATTGGGGTCAATTTGTAAGTATGTAAAAATATACTCTCATGTGAATAATTATTTGTATCTCTGCAC
>NW_006973593.1:0-3600 GCF_000164805.1 Carlito syrichta | reverse complement strand
TCCTCCTGATTTGTTTCTATTGATAAGATTATTTTGGCTATTCTTGATTGTTTCTGGCTTCATATGAATTCTTTTTTTTCTTTTTTTGAGTTGGAGTCTCATTCTGTCCCCCAGTCTGGAGTGAAGTAGCAGCTCACCCCCTCCGCACCCTCGACCTGCTTGACTCCGGTGATACTTCCGCCTCAGTCTTCCCTGTAGCCTTATTCACAGGCATGTGCTACCATGCTCGACTGATTTTTTCCTTAATTGTAGAGATGAGTTCTCGCTGCCCAGGCATGTCTCCAACCCACAGGCTCAGGCAATCCACTCACCTCAGTCTCCCAAAGGCACGGCATTACAGACTGAGCCACCGAGCCCGGCTCATATGAATCCTTAATTGCAATTTCTAGGTCTGAGAAGAATGATGTTCACTTAATGGTTATTTCACTGAAGGTGTAGATTGCCTAAAGGCTAATTTTTACTTTAAAGAGGTAAGTAAAATCAGGGAAACAAGCATGTCAAACTGTCATTTATGACATCTGCCTCAGAGCTTTGACGTCATACTGGGAGGGACCTGACTACTGAGCAATCCTTAGGCTTCAAGGGCTTGTGTACAATGCTCTGCCAAATGCGGTAGACATGGTTGATTTCATTCCCAAGAAGTGAAGATAATCATGTTTTCACACCTATCCAAAAACTTCCCCAGGGATAAGTGACCATTCAAGAATCCACTAAACGAAGTAGTCTTTTTTTTTGTAAAGCAGTATTTATTGGGAGGACAGAGAAACTCCCACACTGGGCTGTGACCTGAGGGGATTGCCCACGAGGTAGTCTTTTATTGTTATGGTCACCGAATCCAGCTGGAGCTTGGTTATAGCACAACAACATACTGTTTTTCACTTTCTGTAGTTTAGAAACTTTTGGATGTTTCTATTACAATGTAACCACCTATGAGCCGTTTTTCTAACAGGATTTGAACATCGCTTAAGCTAAGATTATCATCAATATACCAGAATTTTCAACTATCTAAATTTTTATACTAATGAGGAGCCCAAATATTTACTACTTTGTAAATCTTCATGTTATTTTGGTTTATGCATATTGGGCCCCAAATCTCTTTTTTCTGTGTGCCTGACTTTAAATGTTTGGTGATTAAAGAAATCAGATTAATCGGATACTTTGTTGGAGAATACAGCATTATGAATTTGGTAGAGAAAATGCTGGGAGATTCAATGCAAATACTCTTTTTGAAATATAAATTGTATTAAAATATAAAGGGAATGTGATTTTATATTTTCATCAAATATATAAGGGAAACTTTTCTCTAAGGATTGCACATCTGTAACATTGATTCAAAATTAAGAAGCACAAATTACAGAGTGCACCAAGACGATGTTCGCAAACTTTAAAAATGGAAAAAGGTGTATTAAATTACAATACTCTTTTATTTATTAAAATTTTTAAGTTTTATTATGCATTCTGCCTTCTGAATAGCACTTAAGTACACTGAATTTCAAGGTTCAGTTTTCTAAGAAAGATATAGATCTGGGATCTCAACAAGTTTCAATTTAGTCAGAAAAAACATTCAGAATTTATGTGAGAAACATTGTAGTTGTCAATTTTGAAGGCAAAATTACACCATGTATTCCAACATATTAAAAGGAAAAGGAGTTATCATCGGAGTAGTATACAATTCTTAAAAAATCATTCCCAGCATAATGAACATTTCTAGGCCAAACCCTGAATTGTAACCATTTTTCAAGTTAAAAAAAATTAAAAATAGAACAAACAAGTAAAGTCAGTTGCATGTGTTACAGCTTTCGTTTATTTGTTTAATTATTTATTTTTTCTGTATTTATTTTAATTTTTTAAAAATGTGGTGTAAAATTCAGTGTTAAATATACAAACATTGATTATGCAGGGTCCCTGGTTGATGAGGTATGCCTCTCGCTTCCTTAGCAGTAACACTCCACTGCCATTCTCACCCCTCCCCCTAAACACTTTTCCATGACAACCCATCACTTTCTTACAGCACTCTAAGTGATCCAGTTCAGCTCATGAGGGAGAACATATGGAACTCTATTCTTTGTTTCTGTGATAAATATCTGAATATGACTTACCTCATATCCATCAAACATTCTACAGAATCCTTATATCTGTCTTGTTTTATGTCTGCATAATATTCCACTGTGTATATACAAAATTTTCTTTATCCATTCCAGGTTTGATGGGCAAAATGGTTGGTACCATGTTTTTTGGAATTGTGATTAGAACTGCAAGAAACATACTTGTGCAGGTATCTTTTTGGTAAAATGATTTGAGGTCCTGCAGGTATATTCTCTACAGAGGAATTAATGATTCAAATGGTAGTTCAATAGCTTGTCCCTTTAGAGCCACCACACTCTTCCAAAAGTGTTGCTCTACTTTTCAGTCCACATGCAGTGTACAAGCACTGATTTTTTTCCCAAATCCTTACCAGCCGCTGTTATTGTTTGTTTTCTTAATGATGGCCAGTCTTTCAGGGGGTATGTAGTATTTCAAAGTGGTCTCATTTACATTTATTTGATGATGAGTGAGGCTGAGCAATTTTCATGTGTCTGCTGACTGCCCAGATCTCTTCTTGTGAAAAGTGTCCAACACGTATTTTGCACACTTTTCAAAGAGAATGTTTGTCTGATTTTTCTGAGTGTTTGAGTTCCTTGCAGATACTAGATGTTACGCTTTTTTACAGATATATAGTTGGAGAATCCTTTTTCCTATTCTATTGGCTGTATCCCTGCTCTTCTGATGGTTTCTTTTGTTTTGCAGAAATATATTAATTTGATGAGATCCCACTTATCTAACTTACTTCTTACAGCATGGGTATTTAGGGTTCTGAAGAGGAATTAGTTTTCGGTTCCAGTTTCCATAATGGTGTCTCCTGTTTTTTCTAAGATTATTATGATTTGGTGTTTTAATTTTAGGTCTTTGATCAATTTGGTGTTAATGTGTTTGGTGATAGTTAGAGGTACTGTTTCAACTTTGTGCATGTGTTCAGTCTTTTTCCAGCACCATTTATTGAATATGTTCTCCATTACTATTGGATCTTGGAAGTATTTTCAGAGATAAGTTGATTGAGAATTTGAGAATTTCATTCTCTGTCCTAATCCATTGGCCTATGGACCTATTCTTGTACCAATACCAGGTTGTGTTGATTACTGTATGCATATAGTATAGTTTGAAGTCTGGAACATAATTACTCCTGCTTTGTTTCTTTTGATAAGATTCTTTTAGCTATTCTCGATTGTTTGTGGTTTCATATACTTTTTTTGGAGTTGGAATCTCACTGTGTAGCCGAGACTGAAGTGCAGTGGCTGCTCCCAGCCACTGCAAACTCGACCTGCTTGGCTAGGGCGATCCTTCGGCCTCAGCCTCTAAGTAGCCTGATTTACAGGCATGTGCTACCTCGCCCAGCTGATTGCTTGATTTATTGTAGAGATGAGGTCTCGCTGCTCAGGCGGGTCTCAAACCCATGAGCTCAGTAGATCCACTCACCATAGCCTCCCAATGTCGCTGTATTACAGGCTGAGACACCAAGCTCGGCTCTTATGAATACTTTATTGTAATTTCCAGGTTTGGGAA
>NW_006973592.1:0-939 GCF_000164805.1 Carlito syrichta | reverse complement strand
CAACAGACACATTAAAAAGTGCTCAGCCTCACTAGCCATCAAAGAAATGCAAAGCAAAACCACATTGTAATACCACTTAACCCCAGTAATAATGCCCATCATTAAAAACAAACAACAACAGGTGTTGGTGAGGATGCAGAGAGAAAGGAATGCTTCTACATTGCTGGTGGAAATGCAAACTAGGGTAACCTCTTTGGGAGATAGTGTGTTTATTTCTGCAAAAACTAGAAATTTACCTTCGTTGGGAGCCAACATCTATAGCTACATGGCTGAGGCCTGTAAAGGCCTATCTGGAAGATCACCTCTGACATAGGATATCACTTATACCTACAATATTGGCGTGTGATTAGTGACCAGTGTGCATACATGGCAGTAAAACTTATAAGTAAATCTCAGTACACCTGATGGAAAGTGCATAGCAGAATTATTTCTCTCTGTCTTTCTAAGTTTTACTTCTTTCTAGATATTTTTTAACTTCTATTTCCTGGTAGACTGGGTAGTCAGTTTTGGAAAGCTGTTTCCCCTAGGGCTAAGATTAGAACTTAGATTACCATGATAGTTTTGTCACCCTACCCCTTGCCAGGCAGAACGTTTTCTTTTGTTTCATTAATTACTAAAACTCTGTCTGTTTCAGCCCATGGCCGCCATTTTGGCAGCCATGCATTTCCTTGTTCAAGAGTGTGACAGCTACTATTTGATTTTTAGAGTAGACTTGTTACGATAAAATATATACATATACACTCATAGTTGCCTAAATTTATGCTTGCTGTTTTGTTTCCTTTTGCTACATTATTCAAATATAATACTATACGATTTATACGTATTATACGTATTACTATACAATTTATAAAATAATTAATGATGAGGTATTAGCTTAATAGGATATAGCGTAGTATTAAAAGGTCAATCATTAGATTATATAAAAATTAAAGTTTAGAC
>NW_006973591.1:0-1149 GCF_000164805.1 Carlito syrichta | reverse complement strand
CATCACAGAGGAAGTATAGTCACTGAAACAACTGTTATGGAAGATGTCCATTCACTGGGCCACAAATCACAGTGGAGAGCCAATAACTGGGCCAACCATAATGGAGGAGGGCTGGTAACTAAGACATCAACTAAGACATCAATTATGGAGGCCAGCAACTTCAGCATTGTTATGGTGGAGGACTACTTACTGACACACTCATCAAAGAGACGATCCAATCACTGAAGCATATATTGCAGAGGATGCTCAGTCACTGGGACACCTATATCAGAAGACTGCTCATGGGGGCATCCATCACAGGGGAGATTAATTCGCTGGAACAACTATCACAGAGGAGAGCAAGTCACTGTGGCACCCATCACAGAGGAGAGCCTGTCACTGTAGTATCCATCACAAAGGAAACCTAGTCACTGAGTCATACACCACAGAGGAGAATGAGTAACCTTGACACCCATTTTGAGGGGCTCAGTCACTGGGGATCTGATCACAGAAGAGATTCTGGGACCCCAAACACAGAAGAGGGCTAGTCGCTGAGGCACCTATTATATAGAAGAATCAGTCACTTATGCTGGTTTCACAAAGGAAAACAAGTCATTGGAATATCAATAACAGAGAAGGATCAGTCTGGGGAATTTTTTACAGAGGAACTACCGTCACTAAGTCAAACATTCCAGAAAAAGACAAGTCACTGGGTAACCTATAAAAGAGGAGATGCACTCAGTAGGGTCTTTCCCTGGGACAGTCATCACAGATGAGGATAATTCATTGGGGCACCCATCACAGATGCAGGCCAGTCACTTAGGACCCAACACAGAGTAGTAGCCATCTCTGAGTCTCACATAAGAGAAAAATGGGCACCCCTCATAGAGGTCAACACATCACAGGTGTACCTATTACAGAGAAGGGCTATTAACTGATACATTCCACACATAGAAGGGTTGGTCACTGTTGCACCCATCACACATGTGGAGTAGTCACTAGGAGACCCATCACAGAGATGGGCTATTCTCTCTATCAAAGAGAGATTGTCACTGGAACTTGAACTATGGAAAGACCCATTTTACTGGAATACCCATCACAGAAAGGGCTAATCTCTGGGGTACCCAAATTGGAGAAGGACAAATCACTGGGACAACAATCAAAGAAGAG
>NW_006973590.1:0-4385 GCF_000164805.1 Carlito syrichta | reverse complement strand
TCATTTGGGTCGCTATCACAAAGGAAGCCCAGTCACTGGGACACAGAGAAGAACAAGTCACTTAGGCACCCTTCACAGACGAAAGACAGTCACTGGGACAGACATCAGAGAAGAGGACTTGTTACTGGGACACTCATCACAGAGTGGGTAAGTCACTGGGGCACACTTTACAGACAGAGGCCAGTCACTGAGGGACTCAACACATATGAAGGAGAGTAACTGTGGCACTCTGTTGAAGGGGTTCAGTGACCCGCACTCTGATCACAGAGGAGGGCAGGTTCCTGGGGAAGAAAACAAGGAGGAAAAAAAAAAAATCAGTGTACTTCCCATCACAGAGTAAAATTAGTAACTGGGGAATTTATCACAGGGGAGATCCACCCACTGGAACACCTGTCACAGAGGAAAGTGAGTCACTGGGAACCCATCACAGAGGAGAGTTAACTACTGGGACGCCAATTATGGAGGAGACACATTTACCAAGACATTAATCACAGATGTGGACTAGTTACGGGGCATCCAGTTTGAAGGAAGGCCAGTCACTAGCGCACCAATCACTATGGAGGCCCGTTTAATGGAACACCTCTTCTGGTTAATGGAAGAGGCACGACACTGAGACAGCCATTACAGAGGAGAAACAGTCTCTTTGGCACCCATTATGGAGGAGGTCCAGAAACTGGGTCACTCATCACAGAGGAGGGTTAGTCACTGAAGCACCCATTTTGGAAGAGGCCCAGTTAATAGGACACCCATAATAAAATAGGGTTAGTCACTATGACACTCATCACTGAGGATGGTAGGTTATTGGAGCAGCAATCACAGAGGAAGGGTCTCTGGGAAACCCATTATATAGCAGACTGTGTCAATGAGACACACATAGCAGATAAGGGCTAATCATTAGGGCAACCATCATATATGAAAGTCAATCACCGGGGCACCAGTCACAGGTAAGACCCAGTCACTGGAACTCACCTTATAGAGAAGGCTCAGTCACAAGTGCACCCCTCACCACATGAGGGGCAGGCAGGGAAAAACACATCACAAAAGAAAGCCATTCACTGGGGCGACCATTATGGAGGAGTCCCAGTTACTGGGAAACTCATCACAAAGGAGACTAGTCACTAAGGCACTCACAATAGAGGAGTTCCAGTCACTAGGGCACGAATAACAAAAGAGGCACTGTCATGAGAGCACCCATAATGGAAGAGGGCTAGCAACTGGGAAACCCATTATATAGCAGACCCAGTGACTGGGGCAGTGATCACCAAGGAAAGCTATTCACTGTGACAAACAGAGATTACAAATAACAAGGGTATATTTCACAGAGGAGGGCCAGTCACTAAGGCATCCAATACAAAGGAGGCCCAGTCACTAAGGCACCCATTGTATAGCAGGCTCAGTGATTAGGGAATCTATTACAAAGGAGAGTCAGTCACTGGCACATCACTCACAGAGGAGTGCTAGCCATAGGCATACTCATCACAGAGGAGGACTAGTCACTGGGAAACCAACTATGGAGGAACACCCATCACAGAGGATGGCAAGTCTTTGGGGCACTGAATTTGGAGGAGGGTGGGGTCACTGGAGTACCAATAACAGAGGAGGCCCAATCAATGTAGCACCTATTATGGAAAAGGTCTGGCACTGGAAAACCAATCAAAGGGTAGGGAGAGTACTGGGTCACCGATTAGGGAGGAGTCCTGTCACTGTGACACCCATCATAGAAGGGGGCTATACTCTGTAGTACCTGTAAAAGAATAATGCAAATCATTGGGACTCCAGTCACAGAAGAGGCATAGTCACTGGGACATCCCTTATGAATGAGGTCCTGTCTCTGTGACACCCATCACAAAGGAAGTCTATATGCAGGAGGCATTGTAAGTGGGGGATTTATCACAGAAGCAATCTAGTTAGTAGGGCAACCATTATGGTGTAGGGTCAAACACTGGGGCACCCACAGTTGTGGGCTATTCACTGGGAGCGTATTAAGTGGGACACTCATCACCTAAGAGGACTACTCACTGGGGCAAACATTATAGAGTAGGGCCAATCACTGGGGTCACCAATATGGATTGGATCCGGTCACTAAGGCACCACTTACTGAGGAAAGCCAATCACAGAGATACCCATGAAAGAGGAGAGTGAGTGACTGGGGCACCAGTTTTGGAGGATGGCTAGTCACTGTGACAACCATCACAGATAAGAGTCACTGTGGCACCCATAACACAGGAGGACCAGTAATTATGGCACCTATGAAAGTGGAAGAACAGTCACTGTGGCACCAATCACAGAGCAGTGCTGGTCACTGGGACAACCATTATGCAGGAGGGTCAATCAATGGGGCACCAATATGGAGGAAACACAGAAACTGTGGCACCAATCATAGAGAAGTCCCAGTCACAAAGGCATACATCACAGTTGAGGGATATTCACTGGAAGACCCATCTCAGAAAAGGTCTTGTCACTTTGTTACACATTACAGAGCAAAACCAGGCTTGGTCAACAACCATGATGAAGGGCCTGTCACTGAGTCTCTCATTACAAAGGAGGGCCAGACGTTGGTGTACTAATCTCATAGGAAGCCCATTCGCTGGCACACATATTGGAAGAGTGTCATACTCTGGGACAACCATTATGGAGGACTCCTTGTCACTGGATCACTGATTACAGATTAGAACCTGTCACTTGGATCACCATCTCTGAGACAGGCCAGTCATTAGGCCATCTATCACAGAGGAGGGCTAGTCACTAAGGCATCCATTATAGTTGAAAATCAGGCACTGTCATTTTTCTCAGCGGAGGGCCAGTCCCTGGGACACCATTCAGAGGAGGATCAGTCACTGGGGCACCCTACAAAAAGATGAGCCACGCGGGGGCAAATATTGTGCAGGAAGGCCAGACACAGGGACAGCACTCACAGAAGAAGACTACTCACTGGGACACCCATCACAGATGAGAATAAGTCACTGGGACAACTATCACAGAGGACAGCCTATCACTGGATCACTACCACAAAGTACAGCCAGTCTCAGGGTCACAAATAACAAATGAGGGCCAGTCAGTGAGGCATCCATCAAAGAGGAGGGTGACTCACTGGGGTACCCACTAGGAGAAGCTTTTTCACTGGGGCTGTGATCACACAGAGTAGTCTATATCAGTGTGGAACACATCATAGAGGAGTTCTTGTCCTTGGACCCCCATCACAGTGCAGGCAGTCACTAAGTCACCTACAGCAGAGAAGGACCAGTTAATGAAGTCCAGAAACTAGGACACCTATAAGAGAGGATGACTAGTTACCGGGGCACCAATTTTATGGAAGTCCCAGTTACTAGAACATTAATCATAGGAACAGGCTGGTCATTACGGCTTCTGTCAGAGAAAATGACCCATCATTGGAGCACCAACAGCAGGAGAGGCCCAGGAATTGGGGCAGATATTATGGAGAAATCCTAGTCAGTGGGACACCCATTACAGAGGAGTTTCAGTCGCTGTGGCTCCCTATTGAGGAGGATCAATAACAGACACACCCATCTTAGAGGCAGCACAGTCACTGAGTCACATGTAATGGAGAAGTGCCTGTCAGGAGGCATCAACGGAGAATGCCCACTCACTGAAGCACCAATCATAGAGGAAGATCAGTCTCCAGAACACTCATCACAGCAGAGAGCAAGTCATGGGGGTGCCAATTTTGGAGGAAGGATAGTCATTAGCACAATCATTCCCAAGGAAGGGCAGGCACTGAGACACATATCACAGAAAGGGCCAGTAATTAAGGCACCCATCATAGAGTAGGGCCAATAACAAAGGAAGGCATAACAGAGGAGGGCTGCTCACTGGAAGAACTATCACAGAAGAGAGTTTGTCACTGTGACACCATATCAGAGGAAGACTAGACATAGAGACACCAATCATGGAGAAAGTCCAATCACTGGGACTCACATTACTGAGGAGGGTCAGTCACTGGAGCACACATCACATTGACGAGCAAGTCATGGGGACACCTATCACAAAAGAGGCATAGTCACTAGGAACCCATTATTGAGGAAGCCCATTTGGTGGGACAACTATCACAGAATTGGGTGATGCACAGGAGCAACATTATAAAAACTTGTCAGTCCCAGGGGCACCACATACAGTTGAGGGACAGTCACTTAGACAACTATAATTGAGAAGGGCCAAACACTTGGTCACCCATTATGGAGTAGGTCTAATCACTGTGCCAACTATCACAGAGAAGAGTCCAGTTACTTAGACACTCATCCCAGAGTAGATCCAGACATTTGGGCACCCATAACAGAAATGGTCTAGTCACTAGGGTATCCATTATGGATGTAAGACCATCATTGGGGCACCACCCACAAAGAAGACCCGGTCTCTGGGACACTCAT
>NW_006973589.1:0-697 GCF_000164805.1 Carlito syrichta | reverse complement strand
TCTGTTCACGATGTTCCCAACTCCATAGACAAATGGATACTTTTCCCCCACTTTTTTGCTTTATGTCTTTGAGTCTGAGTCTCACTCTGTTGACCAGGCAGGAGGGTGGTGGCTCGCTCCTGGCCAGTATGCCTTGGTTCGCTAGGCTTACCCCGGACTTCCAAGGAGCCCGAATGACAGGCAGGCACCAACATTCCTGGCTCATTTTTGATGGAAGGTAGAGAGGAGGTCTTGCTGAGGTGCCCGAGAGGGTTTTGGGCTGCAGTCTTTGGCCGGTCGCTGGACTCCACCTACCTAAGCACTGGGATGATGAGGCTGAGCACCACAGGTTGGGGCTGGAAGGTGCCAAAGTTGGGGGACCCTCATATGTTGGCATCGGGGGGAGGACTGAGGGCAGAAGATCTGCTGGGGAATTTCTTTCTTTCTTTCTTTCTTTCTTTCTTTCTTTCTTTCTTTCTTTCTTTCTTTCTTTCTTTCTTTCTTTCCTTTCTTCTTTCCTTCGTTTCTTTCTTTCCTTCCTTCCTTCTTTCTTTCTTTCTTTCCTTCCTTCCTTCCTTCCTTCCTTCCTTCCTTCCTTCCTTCCTTCCTTCTTTCTTTCTTTCTTTCTTTCTTTCTTTCTTTCTTTCTTTCTTTCTTTCTTTCTTTCTTTCTTTCTCTTTCCTCACTAGGTTGCCCAGGCTGCTCTCAAACCACCCAG
>NW_006973588.1:0-488 GCF_000164805.1 Carlito syrichta | reverse complement strand
CAGAGACAAGGAAGATGCCTCCCACAGGCATCACGATGGGCATCCACGGATCCCCATTAAGAAGTTTATGTGTATGGGGAAAGATGGAGTGATTGGGAGATGAAGGAGCCCTACCACCACCCGAAGGTGATAGACAGGGCAATCTGAACCTAGGCTGGCCGCGTCATTGCCGGACCGCCTAAATTGCTCTGTGCCCAATGACCACCTTAACTTCGGGTCGTTTGTTCCGTGAGCTCACACATGTTTTTGCATGGTGTAAGAGTGTGGAGGGTGTGTGCAGGCCTTCTGGGACGTGTGGTGAAGGTGTGAGATGGATGTCCCTGGTGGCCACCCATGAAACCTCAGGCTGGAAAGTGTCTGTTCCTCTCTCATCCCTGAGGGTGACTTCTTGCGCTGTGTCTCAGGGGTGGTGGTGGTGGTGGTGATTAATATTTGGAGTCAGAATCTCACCCTCTTACCAAGGCCGGATTGCAGGGGCATGCTCACAG
>NW_006973587.1:0-776 GCF_000164805.1 Carlito syrichta | reverse complement strand
TCTTCCTCTTATTTTTTCTGTTCTGCAACATTTCTCCAATTTGGACTTTTGGGGCAAAAGATACTTGAATCTAGGAAATTCCTAGTTTGTTGCTGCCATTATAAAGAGCAATGAAAATCCGTGGTGACAAGAAGTGGGGAGCCCCTCAGGAAGCCTTTTCTCCTCATCCCAGTCTCTGGTTTGCAGTCCATGGCAACATAGCAAAGTGGTGTACCTTTTTTAACTATCAACACTTTTAAAAAATTGGACAACTGAAGTCTTTAAAATACAATGCAGCAATGTGTCCATTTGGAAAAGTTTAGAGCACCAAAACTGCACCAGTTTGGTGGCGTAAAATGTAAAATGTAAAATTATAGCATTAAATGTGACCAAAAATAAAAAGTGAAACTTCCCCAGTAAATTTTCATGAAGGATAGCTGTCTAGTCTTCTTAGGCTTATTAATTTCGTTGATTTTTATATAGCAAACATCTCAGTGTTTAAGTGTCAAGCTAATGCTTGTTGGCATCTCACTACACTTCTCAGAACACCAGATTGACTAAACTGATGACAATAGAATAAGGAAAAAGAAAAGAAATAAGCCAGGCATGGAAAGACAATTGTAGCATGCTCTCACTTTTAAGTGGAATCTAAAAACTTGGAACCCACAGAAACTGAGAGTGGCACAGTGGCTTCCAGGGGCACTGGGTAGGAACAGACATTGATCAAGACACACAAGGTTTCAGCTAGACAGGAGGTACATGTTTGGTGACCCAGTCTGCACAAATAATGACTGTAA
>NW_006973586.1:0-833 GCF_000164805.1 Carlito syrichta | reverse complement strand
GATGATCCAGTAAATTGGGCACTGTTTACAGGGAAGCCAAGGATCCTTTGAAGTTACCCGCTGGGAATGCCCTTTACTCTAGGAAATAAGAGGAGGTGGACCATCCATTAGCTCTAAGAAATGTTGTTCAGGAAGGTGCAGGAGAATTACAATCATTGTCATGCCCTTCTCTAGGGGTTATGATAATGTGGGCGGACATCAGTGGGTCTCTGTGTCACAGGTTCTCTAGGACATCCACAGGTGGTTGATAAGGTAGCCATGGCAGTTACATGCAATATCTACAAGGAAAGGATTTAAGCTAAGGCTTTGGGGGGCTACGATGCCACCCTCACCTAGAGTGTAGGCACACTCCCTGTCTGTGGGGGGTGAAGCTTTCTCAAATAAATCTTATCTTCTTTCACCTCTGTATATTGCAATTCTTTGCATTTACTCGGATCTCTGAGTTCCCAGTGCACAAAACCGGCTTGCCAGCCCCAGAAGTGCTGCACCTCCCTGCGCCCGTCTCCCTCTCTCTCCATCCACTTTCACCCTGTCCATACCCTAACATTTTTGAAGGTCCCACCGAGATTCTCTCTCTCTCTCTCTCTCTCTCTCTCTGTCTCTCTCTCTCACCTTCCATATTTCTTAACTGGTGGCCATCTGTGGACTGTGTTGGAACCTGGTGACAAATGAAAGCTGTGGCTGAGGCTACACTTCACTGTGTTGAAAGCCCCAGGGAAAGATATCAGACCACTGTAGTCTGACAGGATGAGGTACTAAGGTTAACACTTTACTTCCTTCTAGCCAAGATCTCTGAGTTTCCCCATGGACCGGGCTGGATCTCGGAAGATAAG
>NW_006973585.1:0-662 GCF_000164805.1 Carlito syrichta | reverse complement strand
GGAGTCTCACTCAGTCACCCAGACTGGAGTGCAGTGGCCGCTCCCGGCCACCGTAGCCTAGACCTGCTGGGCTCCAAGAATCCTTCCACCTCAGCCTTCCAAGTACCCGGAACTACAGGTGCATATTACCATGCCCTGCTAATTTTTTGATTTATTATAGAGATGAGGTCTCAGCAAGTTGTCCAGGTGGGTCGCGAAACTAATTTTATTTTAAATGCAAGGTCTCAGCATGTTTGTAAGGAGGGTCTAAAATTCCTCACTCAGATCAGAGTAATGGCATCAATATGACATCCACTGGCACCTTACGCTGTGGCAGGGCTCAGCTACAGATCTCTGACCCACATCTTCTGTGCGGTCCCGTCTGTTAGTGCCCAGCCATTGCCATAGACGACAGTGTAGCCGGATGCCATGTTGTCATGAGGCTGCTGATCTATTGTCAGTTGGACATTCACTCACCTACTGGCATAGAAAGATGGATATAGATTAGTGTTTATGCATCCTTACCTGTACAGAGACCCTAACACTCCAATCAGTTCCATAACCATCTCATCCTCCTGTCCCTCCGTGGTTTTCTTTCTTTCTTTTTTATTTTTGAGTTGCAGTCTCACTCTGTAAAGCAGACTGGAGTGCAGTGGCCACTGCTGGCCACTGCAGCCTCGACG
>NW_006973584.1:0-763 GCF_000164805.1 Carlito syrichta | reverse complement strand
CGAGTTACCTGTGAACAGTCAAAAGGGCACACTCATCTATGTCGTAAAATAGTGAGAAGATTTTCAAGTAGCGGTGAAAAGCCTACCGAGCCTGGTGATAGCTGTTTGTCCAGAATAGAATATTAGTTCAACCTTAAATTTACTTACAGAGCAAACAATCCCCGTGTACATTTAAACTTTACTCTAAAGAGGGACAGCTCTTTAGAAACAGGAAACAACCTTACTTAGAGAGTAATTAAACTCTTTTCCATAGTTGGCCTAAAAGCAGCCACCCATTAAGAAAGCATCCAAGCTCAACTCTACCCAACATGCCGTAATTTCAATAACTAACCACAACTCCTATAATTACACTGGACCAATCTATTAAATTATAGAAGCAATACTGCTAACATAAGTAACAAGAAAATATTCTACTCGCATAAGCTTATATCAGACCGGATAAACCACTGATAGTTAACAACCCAATATAAACAACTACAAATATATGATTTATTAATTCCATTATTAACCCAACACAGGCATGCATTTTCTTAAAGGAAAGATTAAAAGAAGTAGAAGGAACTCGGCAAGACTTTAAACCCCGCCTGTTTACCAAAAACATCACCTCTAGCATAACCAATATTAGAGGCACTGCCTGCCCAGTGATATATTAAACGGCCACGGTATCCTGACTGTGCAGAGGTAGCATAATCACTTGTTCTCTAAATAAGGACTAGTATGAATGGCTACATGAGGGTTTTACTGTCTCCTACTCCAATTAGTG
>NW_006973583.1:0-822 GCF_000164805.1 Carlito syrichta | reverse complement strand
CCATGCCCAGCTAAATTTTGATTAGTGTAGAGATGAGGTCTCGCCTACCGAGGTGAGTCTCGAACCCGCGGGCTCAGGCAATCCACTCACCTCAGCCTCCCAAAGGCGCGAGATTACAGGCTGAGCCACCAAGCCCGGGCTTAAACTTTTTTTAACTTTTGAGATAATTTGGTTGTTTTTGAAATTTGTTCTACTGATATGGTATATGGCAATAATTTACATTTGGATGTGAAAACAACAGTGTTTATCTGGATTTAAACTTTTGATAATAAAGTATAAGACTTTTTAGGAAAAAAATTCTGTGATGCAGAACTTTTATTTTTTATTTTTTGTCTGTTTTATGAAATCAAGCTTTAAGCAAAAGTGAGAAAATCATAGTTTGTGTTAAAATTATCTTGAAATATTTTGGTGTTGGAGTGGTGCTTATAAAGATAAATGTAGTTAGAATGGGTTCAACATAGCAGATGATTTCTTGTGCCTACTAGGTTTTAGGGTCTATAGTTATGGAGTTGAATAAGTCTTGAGGTAGTTTCAAGCTAATGGATAAGCTTTGATAATACATCCCATGCTTCATTACTTGATAATACCCCCAGCTTCATCATTGTGAAAGGATGTCATTTGGAATTTATTCAACAGTTCCAGTTTAAGGAATGGTTATTGTAGTACCTTTTTGTACTCTTAATCTTATTCTCAGTCTAATATTCCTTACATATTTACTATTCTTATTCATGTGCTTTCATTAACACTTTCATCAGTTTTATACTTTCTGTACACTTGTCCCCTATACTTCCAAGGTCAGTTTAAGGCAAGTTTTAAGAAGTC
>NW_006973582.1:0-679 GCF_000164805.1 Carlito syrichta | reverse complement strand
CAAGACCCTCAGGGATACCAAATCCAAAGATGCTCAAGTCCCTAACATAAAATTTTCAGTATTTGCGTCTGACCCACATACATCCTCTTGTATACATTAAAACAGCTCTAGATTACTTATAATACCCAATATAATATAATTGTGACATAAATAGTTGTCATATTATATTGTTCAGAAAATAAGGAGAAGAAAAATAGGTCTGTGCACATTCAGAACAAATGTAACCATTCTTTGATTTATTCATTTTGTTTTTTGATCTGTAGTGATTGAATCCATGGCTATAGAAGCTACAGATATGAAGAACCAATTGTATATTGACATTTGCCACACCAGAAATTTAAAAATTTAAATATTTTATTTTAAAATAATAAAAATAGACCCATTACATATTTAAATACATTCACAAAAAAACTGTATTTTTCAAAATTAAAAAAATGAGGAAAGCGTCATTGTTGTCTATATCTTGCATTTTTCAAATGATAGGCTTTAATAAGAAAAAGTTTCATTCAAATATTTGCTCCCCATTCAATATTCTTCTTTGGTTGATGAAAATCTAGTTTCACAAAAATATGTAACTGAAAAAGGAAATAATACTTTAAAAGCCATTTAACATTATTTGATACTATATCAAAATTAAAAATGGTAGCAGTAGCTTTTTAAAAGTTAAGTTGTCATGTGG
>NW_006973581.1:0-778 GCF_000164805.1 Carlito syrichta | reverse complement strand
GACTCATGCAGCTGTCAACTCGTTATCTAACTCGCTAGCTAGCCTACTCAACCACCTGACTCAACCTGTTTGCTAACTAGCTAGCTAGCTGACACAACCAGATGACTTAACCCTTCAGGTAACTAGCTAACTACCTGACTCAACCTCCTGACTTAACCCATTTGCTAACTAGCTAACTAGCTGTTTAAAGCAGCTGAGTAAATTAGAAAGCTGTCTTAACTAGCTGGCTTAGCTAGCTGGCTTAAATACTTAGCTAGCTGACTAAACTGGCTGACTTAACTAGTTAGCTAGCTGACTTAACCCGAATTAAATAGTTAGCTATCTATTTAGCTAGCTGAATAACTAGCTGACTTAACTAATTAGCTAACTAGTTTGGTAGCAGACTTAAATAGCTGACTTAAATAACTAGCTAATTAATGAGCTAGCTGACTTAGCTAGCTTACTTAGCTAGCCAGTTGTTTAGCCAGCAGACTTAGTTAGCTGACTTAACTAGTTGTCTAACGAGATACCTAGCTTACTTAATGAGTTGGTTAACGAGTTAGCTAACCGTTTTAATTAGTTGGTAAATGAGTAAATTATTTGACTTAACTAGTTGGTTAATGAGTTAACTACGTGACATAATTTGTTGGCTGACTATTTGACTGACAAATTAGCTGATTTAACACATTGGCTGACTACTCAGCCGACTTGATAGATTGATGTTGGTCAATTAGTTGGCCTACTAGTTAACTTGGTCAACAAGTTGATGACGAGTTTGCCCTCTAGTTAGGTCGGTTAA
>NW_006973580.1:9964-11419 GCF_000164805.1 Carlito syrichta | reverse complement strand
GGGAAAGATAAGAGATAAAGATTCTTGTTAAGGGTAAACTGAGGCATGGTGGGCTGGTGCCACAGGAAAAACTCTAGATTGCAACAAGAATGAAAGTAGAAAGAAGTAAAATTTATTATTCACTTTTCACCAAGGGAAAGGGGACCGACACTCCGAGGCAAGTGTGGTAAGTTTGGCATGGCAGGATAAAGACTGAGAGTATTTAAAAGCTCTAAAGCAAGCCTCCAAAGCCAAGGGGTTTAGACCTGGAGGAGGTCTGGGCCGAAAGAACTGTACAGAGTTGCATTCTTCAGTTTCTATAGCAGTCACATGAATCTAGTATCTTGACATCCCCAGGCATCAGCATTCCATGACCTCAGGTGGGGGGCTAGAGGAGTATGTTGAGTAATAACAATACCAGTAAGCTTCCAGGTGATGTGCAGGAGGCTGTCATGGGCAGCTGATAAGAAAACATCAATATTACTGCCTATAGATAAATTGTTAACAATTTGAACATGCTCAAGGGTTTCTGCATAATCATTAGTTTCTAAAACTAAAGCCGTTTTCTTATTGATGATTAAGGGGCCAAAGAACCTATACATTTCATTCTACAAATCTTAATCTTGTTGAGAAATTTTGGAAAATGATGTAAAATATGTGATTTGGAGACAAGAAACTCTATGACATGTCAGCCTAATAACAAGAGAAGTTTTTAAAAAGAAAATGATACTTACTCAGGAATAGGGCATTGTAATGGAAAGATGTGTGACTGATAAGCTCTGTGTATATACAGGGAGGTAAGGGAAGAGAACAGTTTTTAATGGAAAAATAAGTAAAATCACAGAATTGTTTTGAAATAATTTCCTTGACTCTAAAATTAAGAACAAGAATGATGTGAATCAGAGGTTGGAAAGGCAGTTACTGGGCAGACGTCTTTGAAGAAGACCTTTTCCCATATTTTACACTTACTTTTTTGGTGTAAATTTAGGATGGCCTTTGTGCTAGGTTGTCCTTTTTGCAGAACCTTTTGGGATCATTTTGTTATTAGGCATATAGCATAAGAATGCTGTCTTTATAGCCTTCTCCAGTCCTATTTGTCAGGGTTTTATTTCTTTTGTTTTGTTTTATAACATGAGTATCTCCATTTTTATTCCAACAGCTTTCATAAGCAAGATACCTGAGATATTTTTCACTAACTTCTGTTGATTTGTTCAAGTTCTTCCTGGAGGCCTGTTAATTGTCCAGCATTCTGCCGATGGTATGTGGAAGTTAGGTTTTTTTTTTTTAGCTACAGCAAACAGCATTAGGTAAAAACAAAAACAAAAACAAAATAAAAGAAACATATCCTGGCATTTGGAAGTTAGCTGGATCGTGACAAATGAATACACAAGTATATGGGAAGGGAATGAAAAGAAAATGCTGAAAATCTCATGATGCTCTAGGAGGCCCAGAGAGGAGGTTTGTTTTGGGTCAGGA
>NW_006973580.1:0-9515 GCF_000164805.1 Carlito syrichta | reverse complement strand
CCACACACCTATATTTTCAGGTACTTCGAAGGTTGAGGTGAAATCGTCACCGGAGCCCATCAGGTTGACACTGGGGTGGCCAAGAGTGTGCCACTGCACTCCAGTCTGGCAACAGAGTGAAACTCGAAGTAAAAAAAAAAAATTATCTTAAAAAATCTAAACACTTCCTCAATTGTTATATACACTCAATGCATTGCAAATCCCGACAGTGGATTTTAGTAAACAAAAGCAAGTTGAGTTTGTAAACCACATGGCAGATTAAAGGAGCATAATAGAATACATAACTGAAGAAAAAATATGGGAAGGTAGATTTTGCTCTGTGTGAAAGTTATTGTAATTAAAATTGTACATAGTAATTAAATAAATATAGCAATTAAAATAGTACAATATTTGTGCAAGAAATACATAAATTTTGTGCAGATATAGAACTGAGAGACCAAAGAGACCCGTAATTTTGTAGAACTTTAGTATGTTAGCATACATAGGTGTATATGTTCATCGCTAGATCTCTCCCTCCGTTTCCCCTGCCTCTCTCTCTCGCTGTCTTCCTGTGTCCACCTCTCTCTTTCACCCCTTTCAAGGTAAATAAACAACAAAAAAACTGCTTGACAAATTGAACTAAGAAGTACTTATCTATATAAAAGTATTAAATTAGATCTCTGTTCAAATCTCATATATTTCCTTACCACCAACTGCATTAAGGACATGCATTTTATATAGAATACTTTAAAATTATTGATAAAATCATAGTTTTTTAAAAAATATAGACTAGACATAAGGATGATACTGTAAGCAAGTCACAAAAACATAACTATAAAAGAAAATATCTATGAACCTTAATCTGTAATATTAGGAACTTCTCTTTATCGACACCTTCAAAAAAGTGAAAGAGCATTTACAAACCAAGATATGATATTCTGAGTCAGAAAACCTATAAATAGTATAAGTAAAAACTCATGCAAAATATTCTAAAATATTTTAAGAATCCAAGAAAAATGAGCTAATGATATGATAAGGCCTCCCACAAAAAAGAAAATAGATACAATGACTAAAAATAAGAGATGCAATTAATGACCAGATTAATGCACAGAAAGGTCAAAATTAGATGTTATTTTTACCTCTTCACTCAATAAATGTTAAAATACCTGACAATATCCCGTGTTCGAGAACATATGGAACATAGGAGTTTTTTATGTATTGTCTGTAGGATTGTGTATTGGTACTATCAATTTTAAAAACAATCTGCTGTCTTAAGAAGCTGCAATCACAGATCTCAAAATCTACTAATTCCATTTCAAGGTACGTTCCCAGGAGAAAATCTTGCCAAGGAGAAGCCACAGCACCTGCAGGAGAGACTGACGCCGCCACCTTCGAGGAGTCCATCCTTCGCGCAGTCGCTCAGCCTCTCTGGCTGTTTTGGCCCTGGCTTCCCAACCAGGGTCTCGCTGGCGTCTCAGCTCTTTGTGGAACCGGTGGATTCCCACCAGCCCTTTCACCAGAAGCGCTGAGCCCAACTTTTCTTAATCACATTATTCCTATGTTCTCTGGGCAGTCAATTTCTTCATCCTAGAACAGCTGCTTTCCGCAGACTCACGTTTCAGGCTTGAGGCACCGCAATTTGCACCAAGCAGGCGCCCTTTAAGCGCTGTCGCTGGTGGCTCTTGGCCAGTGGCAGCTCTTTTCTCACCAAATTGGCGCTTTCTGGATGGAAGCAGCGACCGATCTTCCAAGCTCCGATGTCTCTCATTGGGCAGTTTTCTAATGGCAGTACCTTAATTGTATTAAAAAGAAAGTTCATCGTTGGCTACACCACTTGTTGCTCAGGGCCAGAGCTTGCTGGGTCCTAGCACTGGATTCCTCAGATGCGCAGTTTCTCGGCTGCCATAATAGGACAAGCTTTCATTGGACATGAGAGTGATTTCTGTAACTTTCTCTTGATAAGAGGCTAATGACTGGCTCTGACCAGTTTATAGGCTGAACATTGTGTGCTGTTATGACCCTGTATCACCTTTTGATATATATGGTCTGATTGTAATGCATTTAAAGGGTAAGCCTGCACTCCAGAATGAACATGGGAAACATATAACATGAATGGTTGCTTACTACACATGTGCAACCTCTTCATGAGTATACACAGCTCTTACTTTACCTGTGGAATTTGTTTACATGCCCACCAGTTCAATATAAATGTCTGTCTCATTCTTCTCTTCCCACAAAGTTCAAGACTTATAAATAACATATGAGCATACTAAATCCAGCAATATCTGTTTAAAAATGTCTATTTTTGCATAAAATATATATATTTTGAAATACATTATAATTTAAGTGAATTTATTCTAGAACCTTGATGTTGATTTATCGTTTAAAAATAATTTTCACTTTACCCTTTTATAAATTCAACTTCTCTTCATAATTAAAACAAAAAAGATCTTAGCAAATTAGAAAAAGTGAATTTCCTCATTTATTTAAAAGTCTATCTATAAGACCTACAACTAATATTTTACCTAATGGTGAAATACTGAAAACCTTCCACCCTGGTAATTGGGACAAAAAGGGCTGTTTCTTACTATGGGTAATATTCAACATTTACTGAATGTGATATCCAGGGGATTAAGGGTGTGAGGAGATGCAAAAATGGTGAAGACACTAAAGGAAAAAATAAATGCTCATCCTTTTATTGCAGAAGGCTTAATTTTGTATATTTCTGGAATGTATAAACAAATTTTTAAACAGAATAAATAAGTGATTTTAGATGGTCATTGGATAAATAGTTAATGTTAACTTTGATTTCTCCCAAATATAGACCCTGAGATTACAAATTGAATCAAATACATACGACCTATGGAGACAACTCAGGCTTATAGGTTATATGTATTATATACTGTATTCTTACAATAAAGTAATCTAGATAAAATGTTATTAAGAAATTTGTAAGAAGGAGGAAATATATTTACTATTCATCTAGTGGCATTGGATCATCATATACTTTTCATTCTCATTATTTTCACACTGAGTACACTAAGGAAATGGAGTAAGAGATGGGGTTGGTCATGCTGTCTTAGGTATAGCAAAGGTGAAAGAGGTGGAGGAGGGGGAATGGAGAGGCAGAATATCCCAGCACACTTGGTATAACTTTTATTGTAAACAATGTGCTCATAAGTGGACCCATGGAGTTGAAACCTGTGTTGTTCAAGGGCCAACTGTGGTTTATTTGGAAGTAACAAAGAATATCACTACGAAGGAAGGGAAGGAATAAATTAAGAGGAAGCAACCGATAGAGGGTGAATCAGACCATCTCCCATTGTGGTTCGGGATTCAGCTGTAAAGCAAGTCTCAAGAAAACTAAAAGTAAGTTAAAAGGCTGGTCTTGAACTCCTGGCCCCAAGTAATCCTCCCACCTTGTCCTCTCCAATATCTGGGATTACAGGCCTGAGCCACTGCACCCAGTTTGAATGCCTTGGATTTACAAGAGGAAATTCTCCCCAAACTGTAATATATTTATAAAAATTGTGCATTTTTTCTTACATGCTTAAACTTGAGTCACCTTCAAAGTACTCTCATTTTGATGCAAATCATCCACCAGAATACGTTTTTGCACTGCTCTAAAATAGTTTTTAAACCGTTCAATTTTGATATTTTTTTTTGCATCTGTAATTTTTTTGTTTCATCCCTCCCACATTGGCAAAACATGTCCTTTCAGGATTTTTCTTTTCCAGGGAAACAGACACAAAAGCCACTTGGGGTGAGATCTGGTGAATAGGAAATCTGGAGGCTTGGACATGTCATATTTGAACAAACACTACTGAACACTCAGTTCAATGTGGGCAGGGTGTTTGTACAAATTACACATTATGAAATGGGCATAGATGTTCAAAGAATCTCAAAAACAATTCACTGAAGCAGAACACAGCCTTTCACAACACTAGCTAGTACATTGATTTTGATGTGTTCCTAGAGCACTTACCTAGAAGGGAAAGCCTGTACTACAAGGTGTTCACACACCAAAAGATAATTACAGTTTTGGGGTTTGCCCCTCATAGATGCTTGTTGTTGAAGGCTAAAGGCAAGGCAGTTCTCTCACCCTTGCATGTATTTTAGTCATTGTAGCATGGAGCTAGGAAAAGACTTTCCTCTTGTGGTCGGAGGCCATAGCCCTCCTGGTATGTTGTCATGGAGTCTTCCTAGAAGGTCAGTGGCAGAGGAGCTCTTGTGTTTGGTCTGGAACCACAGCAGGATCCATGGCTATTTCTGAATATAGAGCGATTTTTTGCTGGTGCCTCTTATAACACTGGCTAGCTGTGCCTTGCCCCCTCAGGGTTTTCTAGCTGTCACTGGGTTCAAACCTATTTATGCCTGCCCCACCCTTCCAACCACCTAGATATCATGTTACAGTATTGACCCTTTTGCTATCCTTCTCTCAGAGATAAGGCTTCCACATTTTCCCTAAACATTTCAAAACATGCCATTTCTCATTTTCTTTTTCAGTATCTACTCATTCTGTTATTGTCTAAATTTGGTTCTATTTTTCTTTAAATTTTCTCTTGTTTTTATCAGCATGTGGTTTCCTTCAATTCCAAACACACTTCCAGTGATGGTAAAGGGTAGGCATCATGCTCACACTCTGATTTTCTCATCTTCAAATGAGCGACCACAAGGATCCTGGAGAAATCTGTATTCAAAATGACCTCTGTGTGCTGACTTTCCTTTCTGGAGATACGATGAGGTCTTTACAATATTTCACAGAGATGTGTTACCTATCATTGTATCAAATTAATGTGATATGGAGTGATGTCTACTTCTACAAAGTTTCTTGCACAAATTGTTGACTCCATTCTCATGAATGCTGTGCTTCAACTACCATCAGATTGATGATCATGATGAGAGTCATCGTGGATCACTTTTCTTTCTGCCAGGAACAGTCTAGAAATGAACTTCCATCATGGAATTGTGTCCATGAAGCTGACTGGTCCAACTTAAGCATCCATTGGCTTTCATAACATAGCAGGGCGTTTTTTTTTTTTTTTTTAAGTGCTCAAAAATTTCACAAGTCACTGAGGGTCACTCCTCTAGAAAGACACAGAAGAGCTCTGGAGCTCAACCACAGGAGTCTTGACTTTGGGTTCTTGTTATGACTCAGAAGTCTGCTAAAAATGAAGATTTTTACATTGAGTCACTGGGCTGCAGAAATCACCAGGAGGATAGTGAAAGTCTCCTAAGCACTGCCCTCTGTTCCACCACAAGGCACATCCCTCTGAGGTATCCCTCTGACTTCTTCTTCTCCAAGCATTCCACCTCCTGGGGACTTGCCTTTCAGTCTCTGCAGCAGAGCTCGAAGAACGAGGATTTCCTCCGCTTCAGGCAAATCCTTGTTCTCCAAAGTACTTTCCCCCACATGTTCCCCTTGGCACCCAAGCTTTGGTTCAAATGCTTATGTCATCTCACATCAGGATCATATTTTTTTGGACAATTTCCTCTGACATGATTCCATGGGCTCCATCTGATTGCATCTGGGAAGGGTCCCCTGATGCAATTAGCTCCAGAGTTGCCCATCCCCACCCAGCAGACTCCTTCTCCATTTCTGCTTACCCTTTCTGCACCAGGTGTATAAAAAGCCCCCAGGGGCGCCTGGGATCTTCATAAGGCCAGTTATTCCTTCTTGCAGAAAGTGGAGCCGCCACGCGATGGCGATGTTGCGCCGCTCTTCCTGCGGGGTGCAGGGTGCCAGGAATTCCTTAGTCTTAGAACCAGGACCCCAGAAGCTGCCAGCTCTGAACCCCGGGGATTGTGGGCCCTGGCCACCCGGCTTTGACCCCTCGAGGCGAGACGGAGAGGCCCCAGTCACAGAGCTCTCAACTCCAGATCCGACGACACGCAGGTGCCTGCAAGGAGAGGCAGAAACTGGAGCCGCTCATCGGGAGCCCGACAGAAGCCAATCCTAGAGTCCTCCTTCGCCCGGTTCCGCCCACTCGGGAACACATGGCTGGAGCCTGGCACCTCTGATCACGGAAGCGCTGCCCACCATCGACCTCCCTGAGACCCCGGCGGCCAACACCCAACTCTGCCAGTCTCTTTGGAGGCGGATCCTTCGTGCAGTTGCCAGCTGGTCGTGCTGCCTTCGCGACAATCCCTCTGTGCCCGGGAGCCCACAGATTGATTTCGCTGGAGCGCTTCTTTTATAGATTTTCTGTGACACATTGCTGGCCACTCACCCCTGTGCGTTTGCTCAAATGCCCAGGGAGACCTAGTGCCTCCGGAGCCTGTGTAGGAACATTTTTCGTGGTTCGACCCTCTCAATAAAACGGTTTCTGATGGGAAATTCTTTGTTGTCACGTGTTTTGGGTTGGGTCTTAGGGGAAGGACCATGCGCAGGGATGTGTGTGTGTTTGTGCACGTGGCTGGGAGTCCAGGAGCAGCCCGATGTGGTGTGGTACTGGGACCTAGGTCGCTTCTCTAGACTGCTGGCGCAGAGTAGGAGGGGGCGATTTTTGTAGATGAGCACTACCATAAAAGAAGCATGGCCCGTCTTCAAACCCCACACCTCCCTTTCCCCGCAAATGACAGGGACACCCAGAAGAGAAATCTGGCATTCAAGGACAAAGCAGGGTATCTCTGAGAACCCAACTTAACCTAGGAGATGCTGGGACTTCCATCAGCCTGGAGAGTCTTTTCTGGGAGTAGATAGCAGGCAGCTGCTCTTTTCTAAGCTCCAGGTCTCTCTCTGTTGCTGCCTGGACTTCCCTTCTTTCACGGGCCTTTCCCACTCGGCTCCAAACACACCTACCATTCCAGGTTTGTCTTGAGACCTGAGATTTCGGATCTAAGTGTCTCACCTGCCTTTGTCCACTCTCTACAATCCCTCTTTCCAGAGCCTGCCACCCAGCTGACCTGCTCCAAAAGTGCAGGCTTGAGGGAGAAGACTTTGGAGGCCAGGAGATGGGAGGATGGCCACCTTCCCAGTGAGAGTGTGAGTTACATGCAATTACTGGCTTGACCTGACTCCTTCTCATCCTTGCTTGTGCCTGGAAACTTACTCAGGCACTGCCTCTCTCTGCATATGAAAGGAATTGGAATAGGAGAAACTCCTTATCAGGCTGCTGAAAGGAAACACTGAGGCAGGTATACATCCAGCTGTATGTTCATCCCTGCGGAGGATCCTTTCTCATTCTGCACCTTCTGAAATCAAAAACACCTGTGGCCCCAGATTCTCTGCATCCTTTTAGTCATGAGTCTCAGATTGCTACTAGTGTCTGTGTTCATTTTTTCCATATTTAGAAATATGAAATACAGACAAGAAAACATACAGACATAGCATTACCTCCCAAGCTATTGCCACATCTCCTAGCTACATAATGAAATTTCTTTATTTCATTTAACAAAGTCAATCTCCTGAATTGAGTTAGGATTATCTATTTCCAATTTCTTTTGACTACACATTTTCCAGTTCTTAGTTTTGGCTACAAACATGCTGACCTAGTGGCAATGATACCATGTGCTTGTGTGTGGACATGAGTGTGTTTGGGGGGATGTAGCTAATGAATTGTCAGTAGTTAAATATTGTTTTTCAAGAATGAGTGCATTGTATATTTTATGATAGCTTTCTCTTCGTGTATCAGTGTACCAAATACAGTACCTCTTGTGCTCTACATGTGGGAAATATGTATTTTACAGCAATGTAAATACTGTTGTAATCACTCCATGATATCATTTGGATTAAGTGGCAAAATAAAAATGCATTGTTGTACTTTTTGTGCTTTTTGTTTTCAAGAGTTTGAAAATAGTTAAATTCAGTTTTTCCAAAAAGGGAGTATTTTGTGATATGAATGGTATTTGGCACTTAACCAACCTGTGAAGGTAATGTTACCTGTTTGAGATGAAGATGAAATATCTCACCAATCCTGGTTTCAAGCCACCCTCAGTTCTTTGCCATGCAGGACTCTCCAGCAGGCAGTGAGGGATGGTAATGAGCCCTTTAGGCAACCCAGACAAAAGAGTCAGAGAGAAGGAGTCCCTGGAAGTCAGAGTGGAGGTTTTTAAAACCAGATCTCCAAACTGGCAATGGATCACCTTGGGTGTTCTCGGTGACCATAGTGACATCTGCTTGATGCTTGAGCGACTTCACAGCATTTCCCTGGCTTTGGAACACTTTGTTTCCAAATATTGGTTGTAGGGAGACCTCACACCCTTATAATCATATCAGCATGGGTGTAGAAAAGGTCTTCCCTCTCTGTGGTGGAGCAGGGACAGCCTCTACTCTGTGGCATGTTGCAGTGTAGTGTGTCCAAAAACCAGTGGCTAAGGAATTTCACTGGCTAATGTGAAACATACTCAGCCTTAAAATTTGGATAAGTGTGTGAGTAGAAGCCCAGTGGGTCTGGCATCTCTTCAGAAAGAAATCTTTCTCTTCAATCATTTTTTGTGCTGAATCTACTGAAGGGGCTGCTCTTGGGTGTTTAGTGTCAGAGTCCAGTGATATCACTGTTTTGTATCTTCTTATGATGGTTAGAAACAGAAAGGGGCTGCTCCATGTAGCAATGATGACAGAATGATAATTCAAGTGTCCTTATGGGACAGCAGATATGGAATGGATGACAGAGGTTTATAAGGGAAAATATCTGAGTTAGAAACAACCAATAAAAAGAAATCTGTTAGAGATCATGGAAATGTGTGAATTGCAGAAAATAATTTAAAAATTACCTGCATACTTAATATTCTTCCATACAAAGAAGGCATATGCCCACAAAAAGTAAATAACACATTGCAAAACTTCTAGGTATGTGAATTCACCATAAAAAGGAAACTGTTTTGATCTGGGGGAATCATATGAGAAATAGGAAAAGCAGAGCAAAACGGAAGAACTAAGAAGTAACAGCACAAAATCATGTAAGATGGGATAGGGCCCTGTTCTGCCTGCAGAGAGAAGCTTGGGAGAGAGGGGTGCCCTAAAAGACAATTTGGGATATTAGTGAGGAACAGGGTAGTGGTAGTCACCCAAATCTTTATCCTTTGTTTTTGTTGTTTTTTTTTTTTTTTTTGTCTTTTCTTTTCTCTGTAATTTTTTGTCTTTTCTTTTCTCTGTATTTTTAAAATGCATACCAAAATTTACCATCTTAAATCTTTTAGGTGGACAGTGCACAATGTTGTGCCTCTGTTATCAAAATCAATCTCTGTAATTCTTTCCTTTTTTTTGAGTTGGAGTCTCACTCTTTTGCCAGACTGGAGTGCAGTGGCTGCTCCCAGTCACCATAGCCTTGACCTGCTGTGCTCCGGTGATCTTTCTGCTCAGACTTCCAAGTACCTGGAACTACAGGTGCATACTACCACACCCGACTAATTTTTTAATTTATGTAGAGATGAAGTCTCACCAAGTTGCCCAGGTGGGTCTCCAACCCATTGTCTCAGGCAATCCACTCACCTCAGCCTCTCAAAGTGTGGGATTACAGGCTGAGCCACCGAGCCCGGCTTCTTTTCATTTTTGAAAGTGAAAATCCAGGCAGAGCAAAATGACTCATGCCTGC
>NW_006973579.1:0-841 GCF_000164805.1 Carlito syrichta | reverse complement strand
AGATCCTAGATGTTATGCCTTTTTACAGATATATAGGTGGAGAATCGTTTTTCCAATTCTGCCTGATGTATCCCTGCTCTTCCTATGGTTTCTTCTGTTTTGCAGAAGTATATTAATTTCATGAGATCCCACTTGTCTATCTTACTTTTTAAGTGTTGAATATTTAGGGTTCTGAAGAGGAATTATCTTCAGGTTCCTGGTTCCCTAATGGTGTTCCTGCAATTTCTAAGATTATTATAATTTGGTGTTTTATGGTTAGGTCTTTGATCCATTTAGAGGTAATGTGTATGGTGTTAGATAGGGGTCCTCTTTCATTCTGGTGCATGTTGTCAGCCTTTTCCCCGAACCATTTCCTGAATATAATCTCCATTAACCATTGGGTCTTTGAGGATTTTGCAAAGATGAGTTGGCTGAGAATTTGATGATTTCATTCCCTCTCCTGATGCATTGGCCTATGGACTTATACTTGTACCAATACCAGGCTGTGTTGATTATGGTAAACATATAGTAAAGTTTAAATTCTAGAACAGTGATAACTCCTGCTTTGTTTCTTTTGATATGTTTCTTTTGGCTATTCTTGATTGTTTATGGTTTCATATGAAATCTTTTTTTTTTTTTGAGTTGTAGTCTCACTCTTTCACCTGACTGGAGTGCATTGGATGCTCCCGGCCACTGCAACCTCGACCTGCTGGGATCCAGTGATCCTTCCACTTCAGCATTCCAAGTAGCCTGAATGACAGGCATTCGCTACCACGCTCTGCCGATTTTTTGATTTATTGTAGAGAAGAGATCTCGCTGCCCAGGCAAGTCTCGAACCCGCAGGCTCAGGCAAACTACTCAC
>NW_006973578.1:0-573 GCF_000164805.1 Carlito syrichta | reverse complement strand
CATGAGCACAGAATTCCAGTAGCCCTGTGAGCGGGTGGGAGTTCAGGGAAGTCCGTCTGAGGACAGCACAAGCCTGGAGTGAGCCGAGACACTGGCTGCCCTAGGGCGCTGTGCTCCCCATTCAAACCAGAACATGCAAACGCAGAAAGAAAACCACAGCAAACCCAAGAACTGCCAAGACCAAGGGCCCTGCCACATCCTTTATTTTTTTTATTTTTATTTTTTTATATATCAATATTTTTTATTTTGATATTGTGGGGTACAGTTAAGGGTTAGGTATACAAATATGCTTCATTCAGGCACCCTTATTGATAAGGGGTGTCTCCCCATCCCGAGGCAGATATTGACTACCGTTAATCCCACCTCCCTTTCCCTCACCCCCCCATAGTTTCCCACCACTGTCAGTCCTTTTCTTATAGTATTATGGTAGATGTTCAAGGTCCACTATATGAGTGAGAACATATGATACTCAGATCTTTGTTTCTGTGAGAGATCACTCAGTATTATAGACTCTAGTTCCATCCAGGTTGCTGCGAAATTCATGATTTTGTTCTTTTTTATGGCTGCGTAGGA
>NW_006973577.1:0-893 GCF_000164805.1 Carlito syrichta | reverse complement strand
TGGCTTCAGAGCAGTGAGTGGCCACAGTGGCTTGCTGGTAGTAGTGGCGGCTGCAGCAGAGCAATGCATGGGGCCGTGGGCTTCCAGCCTGTGGGCCAGCACAGATGGTCAAGAAGCAGGCTGGCGGCAGCAGCCAGCCAGAGGAAAGCGAGAGTCTTTATGGATACTCACTCCTGCTGAGACTCTCATAGTCCAACCTATCCCGCCGCCATCTTGCTGGAAGTCCAAGACTTGATAAAATATATTGTGAGTATTTCTAGGCACTCTGTAATCTGAACACTTTGGGAGGCCAAGGTAGGAGGATACTTGAGCTTAGAAGTTCAAGTTCAGCCTAGGCAACATAGTGAGAGTCTATCTTCTTGGTGTGGAAGCGGATATCTGACACTGTCCTCTGCATGGTGGGCATCACAATGGCTGCAGGTGGGTCCTTAGGATGGATGCTGCACCAGTCACCGTGCTGTGGCCCAGGGATAAGGTGGCACTGCACTGGGCACTCAGCAGAAGCCTGGGTCCCATTGCCCACCTAGGGCAGCACCACCCACATGCCACAGGAGGAGGAGAGTGAGGCAGTGGCATCCTCAGAGCTGGCTGAACTCTCCCCACCCCAAATGTCTCAACTTATTCCTGCATTGACTTTACAATGAAGCCCAAGGTCTCATCTAAATCAAATATGAGACAGACTCATAGTAGGATTCATCCTGAGACAAATGGCTCTCCAGCTGTATACCTCTAAAAGCAATCATGTTATGTGCTTCCAAAATACAATGGTGTGACAGGAAAGAAGAGACATTCCTATTCCAAAAAAGGAAGAAACAGGAAAGTAAGGAGGAGTGGCAGATCCTGAGCAAATCCAAAATGCAACAGGGAAACAACCTGAAACCTTAAGAATCTAG
>NW_006973576.1:0-741 GCF_000164805.1 Carlito syrichta | reverse complement strand
CCATGTACTGACAGCATCTGCATACCTGGGAGCTTGTTAGACCCAAGAATCTCAGGCCTTCCTCCAGTCTACTGATTTTGTATTTTCCCAAGATCCCCAGGTGAATCCTAGGCACATTAGAGGTAAAGAAACACTGCTCTAGAGGATTTCTCATGCAAGGTCTCAGGGAACATGTAAATGATTCTTGACTGAAGTATTACCTCATTGAAAAAAAAATTTGGTCGAGAACCCAACTATCTATGATCCTGTGTATTAATTAGGGTTCTCCAGAGAGATAAGACCAATGGGACATAGATATAGATATAGATATACATATATATAGGTATAGATATAGATAGATATAGATAATATAGATATAGATCGACATCAACATAAATACACAACAGGAAATTAATTATAAGAATTGACTCACACAGTTATGGAGACCAAGAAGTCACACAACACACCTGAAGAAACAAGGAAGCTCACAGTATGGCTCCGTACAAGTTTGAAGACCTCAGAACTGGGGGAGCTGATGGTATGATTCTCAGTAAGAGGCTGTTGTCCTGGAAACCCAGCGGGAAGTGTGGGAGTAGGTAGCTGATGCATGTTCTAGAGTCCAAAGGCCAGAAAACCTGGAGTTCTGACATCCAAGGGCAGAAGAAGGGCATCCCAAACCCAGAAAAGAGAGAGCGCATGAATTTTTTCTTTCAGGGCCTTCAGCAGATTGAATGGAACCTGCCTACACTGAGGGCAAATCTT
>NW_006973575.1:0-3512 GCF_000164805.1 Carlito syrichta | reverse complement strand
GAATACCCGCATGGAAATCGGAACTGGCATTCAATTCCTGAACAAAACCCAAAACCCCAGGTCATAAGAGAGAAGATAGACAAGTGGGACCTTATTAAACTGACAAGCTTCTGCAAAGCCAAAGAAACCATCAAGAGAGCAGGGAGACAGCCTACAGACTGGGAAAAAATATTTGCCAACACCAGTTCTGACAAAGGCTTAACAACCTGGATCTACAAGGAACTCAAACGTGCTGAAAAAAAAACAAACAACCCCATTATAAAATGGGCACAAGATATGAACAGACACTTCACAAAGGAAGACATCGGAGCAGCCAACAAACACATGAAGAAATGTTCAACCTCACTAATCATCAGGGAGATGCAAATCAAAACCACACTGAGATACCACCTAACCCCAGTCAGAATGGCAATTATCATCAAGTCAAAAAACAACAGCTGCTGGAGAGGGTGTGGTGAAAAGGGAACACTTCTTCACTGTTGGTGGGGAGTGTAAACTAGTGCAACCTCTGTGGAAAGCAGTGTGGCAATTCCTAAAAGTTCTAAATACCAACCTCCCATATGACCCCGCAATCTCCCTACTGGGAATATATCCTGAAGAACACAAATCGCTCTATAAAAAAGATACGTGCACACGCATGTTTATTGCAGCTTTGTTCACAATAGCAAGAACCTGGAAATAGCCATGCTGCCCGTCAAAAGAAGACTGGATTAAAAAAATGTGGTACATATACATGATGGAATACTATGCAGCCATAAAAAAGAACAAAATCATGAATTTCACAGCAACCTGGATGGACTAGAGTCTATAATACTGAGTGACCTCTCACAAAACAAAGATCCGAGTATCACATGTTCTCACTCATATAATGGGCCTTAAACATCCAATGCAATACTATACGAAAATGACTGACCGTACTGGGAAACTGTGGTGGGGGGAGGGAGATGGGATTAACAGTAGCAAATATCTGTCTGGAAATGGGGAAACACCCCATATCAACAGGGTGCCTGAATGAAACGCAATTGTATACCTAACCCTTAACTGTACCCCACAACTTCATAATAAAAAATAAATAAATAAATAAATAAAAAGGAAAAAAAGATTCCTTCACACGCATGTTTATTGCAGCATTATTCACAATAGCAAAAACATGGAGCCAACCGTGCTGCCCATGGAAAGAGGACTGGATTTTTAAAAAGTGGTACATATACACGATGGAATATTATGCATATCGCTTTTCAAAAGCTTTTGAAGGTGGGTGAGATGACTTTAGACTAACTGGGAGAGGCTTGCTGGATGAACAAGACGCAAATTTTCCTTTCTGGCAGGTTGGGATTCAGTGGTGGAGAGGCGTCTGTGTGGTGTGTGCTTTGCCTGTGACACAGCACATGTTTACTTTTGAGTGAACTCACACACACACACACAAATGAGTGTATCCTTTTACTCCAGATGCTATGACAGCATTTTTTTAGCTGTCTGTTTTTAGAATCATATTTTTTTAACGGATCAATTAAGATGTAAGTAGAAGTAAATAATATTATGAGTCCTTTACAAAAGGAAAGGTTTCAGGATAAGAATAGATGCAGATGTTGAATGCTGACTTACCTTGTCACTGCTTTTCTTCATTATTTCCTTGGTCCTCAATGCAACTCTATTGCATATAACACAATTACATAACCTTTGAATTTGAGAGACCAGTACTTGTTTCAAGACCACACAGCTGGTAAATAACACACCCAGGCAGGTTTGTATAGTTCCGAAGTCTACAGTTTACAGTACTTTCTGCCACAGAGCCAGTGCTGTATAATACGAACAAAATATGTGTGTAATATATATGATATGTTTCATTCTATGAGTGTGTACAGTGTCACAGAAATTCAACCCTGAGAACAAATTATTCTCCTTGGGAGCCCATAAAATGTTTCACAAGCCAACCACTTCATTGTAGATGAAAGAAAATGAATTTCAGAGAGACTGTGACTTGACCAAGATGACAGATTAGCAAAGAAGGGCAGACCCAAATGGTTAAGTCAAGCCTTTCCTAAAAATAAGGAGCAGGTCATCGCATCATGCCCCAAAGGGTAGAGCTTCATAGCAGCTCAAAATAATGTATGGGATAACCAAAAAGTAAAAAGATGAAGGCTTAGATGTGCTGAGAGGAATTTGGTTCCTGAGTCATTCAGGTTACCTGGGACTAGTTGATCCTAAATGGCCACTCCTCCCCAGCCTTGGATCAAGTATCGAATGAGAAGTTGAATGTAGTTATGACTGGACAATGCTCAAAGTGTTTGTTTGTTCCCAACGCCAAGAAGAGGGCAAGTGTGAGGAGCATGTGGACTGGCAGTATACAAACGCTTAGCACAGTGTGTGGTCCATGGCACTCCTCTAATAAATAGTTACTATTTAATAAGCAGCAACAATTCTTTTTTTTTGATGTTGCTATTGGTGAGTAATATAAATTATATTCCTCCAAATTCTGAAGGAAAGGACACTGAGAGATAAAGTCAAGTACCGTTTCCCTCAAATCCAGGCTCCTTTTAGCTTTCTATTATATTTGTGTCATCTGCTTCACAGCACTGTTTTGATGGAGAGAAAGCTACCTTTCAAAATCCAGAGCTGAGGAAAGGAATGTTTTTCTATTTATTCCTCCCCTCTACCAGCCTGAATGGTTGTTGGTGGAGTATATGTCAGCCAAGCTGGCTCTACGCAGCCCAATTTGCCTCTGCAGTTTAATCATTACCCTGTAGCCATGGGAGATGGGAAATTGTTCTCTCTCCTTGGAACCACTCAGATCTCTCTGATGGCACTCATTGCCCAGCATTTATTTTGGCCCAGTCATAAATATTTCAGTAACATAAAGCCAGTGTGTTCAAACAATCCCAGTCTCTTCTTCTCTTGGAAATGCCTTCAGAGCCTTGGCCCAAGTTTACCTGGCAGAGAAATCTCCTCAGCACAGCTGATGCTGTGGTTCTCAGCCTTACCCTAGGATGAATCTCTATGTTCTCCTTGTTCCATGGACCCCAATCTTGTATGAGGTGTCCTTATAAAAAGGGAAGATTTGGGCACAGAAACAGACATGCAAAGGGGTAAGATGGTGGAAAGACACACAGGGAGCGTGCCAGGCCAAAAACAGAGTGATGTTTCTATGAGCAACCCAAGGATTGCTGAGAACCGTCAGAAGCTAGGAAAAGGCAAGGAAAGAGTTTCCCTAGTTACTCTACTGATACCTTCCGATGTCCAACCTCCAGAACTATGAGACAACAAAATTCTGAGTCCTTTCACTCAGTTAGTGGTACTTTGCTATGGCAGTTCATATAAGCAAGCTGCTTCCCGAGTTCTTTGAATCTCAGCATCGTCTTCTGGAAAATATGGAGAAGGAATTTAATAGCAGCAATAGATTGCATCCTCCCAAAATGCCCAAGGCAGTGCTTCCTTCAGTTGATCATGGCCAGCCTTTTCTTGATTGGTGGTTTTTGATCACCATTTGATAGGGTGAGCCTGTGATTCAACTG
>NW_006973574.1:0-680 GCF_000164805.1 Carlito syrichta | reverse complement strand
TTCCGCAACCTTACAAAACGTGTCTGTAGTAGAGGTGCCCGTCCTCTGGGCACTCTGGAGGCTGAGGCAGGAAGATCACAAGATCCCACAATTTCGAGGCTGGCTGTGAAAGTCGGTCGTGTCCCTGGGCACCAGCCTTGGTCAAAGAGCCATACCCTGTCTGCAAAAACATCAGAATCATACACAGATTGTCAACTGAGTGTGGTGTATTCACAGGGCAACTGTCTTTAGATCCAGGAAAAATGGAATTGATTAGAGGGAAGAAATGTCCCCAGGTGAGGGATGTGTCTCTTGCCTATCTTGGTGGAAGGTCCTTGTTGCCGAGTCAGAGGGTTGGCCTGCCTGAGGTACATGTCACACCTCAGAGAGGAGAGCCAGCAGGAACGTGGCCAGGGAGCCTTGGGAACTCCCACAGCAAAGTGGGAGCAGCCATGTGGGGGTTGTGGGTGAAAGGGGCCAAGCTTGGGGGACCTTCACATGTGGGTGGGTGGGCAGGGACAGACTTAAGGCAGAAGTTTTGCAGAAGAATGGATTTCTTTCTTTCTTTCTTTCTTTCTTTCTTTCTTTCTTTCTTTCTTTCTTTCTTTCTTTCTTTCTGTCTTTCTTTCTTTCTTTTTCTTTCTTTCTTTCGTTCTTTCCTGTCTTTCTTTCTTTCTACCTTTCTTTCTTTTTTGTTTCTT
>NW_006973573.1:0-827 GCF_000164805.1 Carlito syrichta | reverse complement strand
TGCGAGACACTGAGACTAGCGTCTCTCTATTTTCTCTCTGACTAATGTATGTTCTAACATTTATCATTTATAGTAGGTATTTGGAGATAATTTTTAGTATACAACATTTATGGCTGGTATAAGTTTTGTGCTTGGGAATTATCTCCCGATATGCTTGTGCATGGCATATAGAGGTCCAGTCACAGGTGTATCAGGGGACGAAACCTTGGCATACTTTTCACTTTTATAGGAAACATATGTTCACATAGTAAGTTGGGGAATGTTGATACCAGTGTCTTTCTCTTCCTTATTTTATATGGATTTAGGGTTTGAGGGACACTGTACTCAACGTTCCTATTTCTTCACTCAGTTTATGCTTAGTAAACTGTAATCTTGATGTACAATAAAATTAAAGTATGCTTGCATGGAAAACATTATGCTTGTTTGAATAGTAAAATTTAGTTATTATTGGGGTTATTCATTGTACTAAAATAAAAATAGCTGTTAATGAAAGTTTTGTGAAATCATCATGCTTCAGGGAGTTTGTTATCTATTGTGCTTGGAACATGTGAATTTTGTAATGCACATTTCCACATATACTGTATGCATCATTGGAATCATGCGCCCCCATATACTGTATGCATCATTGGAATCATGCGCCCCCAGCAGAAATATTTCATACTGCTGGAGGATTTGAAAAATGGTATAAATTCTGGTGTAAAACTGAGAATAAACGGACTCAGTCCTGATCAGACTGACCCCAGAAGAACAGACTCCGAGTCATTTCTTCTAGCCACGTCCTGATCCTCTGGTGCAGGTTCAACTCCCCTCAGGTCAGGGCCAGTCCC
>NW_006973572.1:0-921 GCF_000164805.1 Carlito syrichta | reverse complement strand
TCTGTGATAAATCACTGAAAATAACCTACCTCATATCCGTCAAACATTCTGCACAATTCTTCTATCTGTTCTTTTTCATGGCTACATAATATTCTACTGAGTATATACCACATTTGTTTTATCCTTTACAGCTGTGATGGGCAACATGGTTTGTACCATGTTTTATTGCAATTCTGATTAGAGCTGCAAAAACGTACTCATGCATGTATCTTTTTGGTAAAATGATTTGAGTTCATCCAGGTACATTCTCAACAGGGGAATTACTGAGTCACATGGTAGGTCAATATCTTGTCCCTTTACAAACCACCTCATTGTTTTCCCAAAACGTTGCTCTACTTTTCAGTACACATGCAGAGCAGAATCATTTAATTCTTCCGAAATCCTTATCTGCATCTGTTAAGGTTTGTTTTATTAATGATAGTCAGTCTTACAAGGGATATGTGGTATTTCATAGTGGTTTCATTTCATTTCTTTGATGATGAGTGAGGCTGAGCAATTTTCATGTTTCTGCTGGCTGCCCATATGTCTTCTAATGAAAAGTGTCCAGTTACGTATTTTGAACACTTTTCCAAGGGAAAGTTTGTCTGATTTTTCTCAGTGTTAGAATTTCTTGTAGATCCCACATGTTATGCCTTTTTATAGGTATATACTTGAAGAATCATTATCCACATTCTGTTGGCTGTATCCCTGCTCTTCTGATGGTTTCTTTTGTTGTTCAGATGGATATTAATTTGATGAAGTCCCACTTATCTAACTTACTCCTTAAGGCATGGGTCTTTAGGGTTCTGAACAGGAATTATTTTCCAATTCCAGATTCCCTAATGGTGTCTCCTGCGTTTTGTAAGATGATTATAATCCGGTGTTCTATGTTTAGGTCCCTAATTCATTGAGAATTAATATGCATGGTGATAGATAGGGGTC
>NW_006973571.1:0-774 GCF_000164805.1 Carlito syrichta | reverse complement strand
GGGGGATAGGATGGAGGAACTTGTGAGCTCTGCATTCAAGGCCCTTGGCAGCCAAGATGGTGCCACCGCACCCCAGCCAGGCTGAGGGAGACTCCAGTGACAAAAATGATGACTCCCACATGCATCACACAGCTCCCCAGCGAAAGGTTCGGGTTGATGGGGGATGACAGAGTGATCAGGAGAGGAAGGGGCCCTACCCTGCAAAGGTGGCAGACCAGGTGACTGGAACCTGGGCTGGCTGTGGCATTGCTGGACTGCTTTGATTGCTTTGTGTCTGATGGCTGCCCTCATTCGGGGTTGTCTGTTCCGATAGATCACATGCGTCTTTGCTGTGGGGCATGAGTGTAGAGGGTGGAGGCAGGTCGTCTGGGACACATGGCCAAAGGCACAGGACAGACTTGCCCAGTGACCACCTTTAAAACTTCCTACAAAGGACAGGGTGTAAAGTACCTTTTTCCCTCTGGTCTCTGAGGGTGACCCCTCACTCTGGGTGGCAAGTGTGGTGGTGGTGGCAGTGGTGGTGATTATTATTTAAAGTCTGGATCCCACTCTGCCACACAGGCCTTAAAGCAGGGGCATGCTCACGGCCAGAGGGGACTTCATATTTCAGGCTCAGTCGATCATCCTGCAACATCTCCCCAAGTGGCTGGAACCACAAGTCTGTGTCACCACGTCCAGTAATCTTTGGTTTTATTTTTGATGACCGAGACGAGGTTTTGCCCAGTATCATGAGGTGGTCTTGAACCCGCAGGCACAGGCCATTCACTCACCTCA
>NW_006973570.1:0-746 GCF_000164805.1 Carlito syrichta | reverse complement strand
ATAGAGAGAGGCATGAAATTCGCTGAGCAATAACTTTCCAGTTAGGAAACATGAAACTTAGTGCTAAAATTACAATTGTCCAACGTATTTTCAAGATGGAATAAAATGTTTGATCTGTTGGTTTCCGCATCAGCAGAACATTGTAAATGAAGTGCACACTTATCCGAGGTCTTTATTGCCAAAATGTAAATGTTAGCCGGGCTCGGTGGCTCAACCTATAATCCCACACTTTGGAAGGCTGAGGTGAGTGGATTGCCTGAGCCCAAGGGTTCGAGACCCGCCTGGGCAACTTGGTGAGACCTTATCTCTACAATAAATCAGAAATTAGCCGGACGTGGTAACTCACACCTGTAGTTCCAGGTACTTGGAAGGCTGAGGCGGAAGGATCGCCGGAGCCCAGCAGGTCGAGGCTGCGGTGGCCGGGAGCGGCCACTACACTCCAGTCTGGGCAATAGAGTGAGACTCCAACTCAAAAAAAAATAAAGAGTGGAAATATAAAAGAAACACTTAGGCAGTAAATATACATTTGGTGGCATGACATCCCATTGGTTACCAGAAATGTCTCATTTTTCTTACTTCAATACGGTGGAAAGAATCATTTCTTTGGTAGAAAATGCAGCATCACTTAAATCTTAACTTAATCTTAGCCAACTCTCTGATTCATTCTAATTTTATTTTATCATCTAACTTTCCCCAATTCTATGAGCCCACTGGTTAGTCATCTTTAGAAAGAGTGCATGAGACTG
>NW_006973569.1:0-755 GCF_000164805.1 Carlito syrichta | reverse complement strand
CAAAGATGTTTCTCTAATTTTTAGTCACATGTAGTGTAGAAGCATTTATTTTTTCCCAAATCCTGATCTGCATCTGTTTTTTTTTTTTTTTATTATTACTGATGGCCAGTCGTACAGGGGGAATGTGGTATTTCAAAGTGGTTTCATTTGCATTTCTTTGATGATGAGTGAGGCTGAGCAATCTTCATGTGTATCCTAGCTGCCCCTATTTCTTCTTATGAAAATTGTCTAATTACGTATATTGCACACTTTTCAAAGGTAATGTTTCTGATTTTTCTGAGTGTTTTCCATTCTTGAAGATCCTAGATGTTATGCCTTTTTATAGATATATAGGTGGAGAATGTTTTTTCCCATTCTGTTGGCTGTTTCCCTGCTCTTCTGATGGTCTGTTTTGTTTTGCAGAAGTATGTTAATTTGATGAGATCCTACTTGTCTAACCTACTTCTTAAGGCATGTGTACTTAGGGCTCTGAAGAGGAATTAGTTTCTGGTTCCAGTTTCCCTAATGGTTACTTCTGCATTTTCTAAGATTATTATAATTTGTGTTTTTACGTTTAGGTCTTTAATACATTTAGAGTTAATGTGTATGGTGACAGATAGGGGTCCTGTATAAATCATGTGCATTTTGTCAGTCTTTTCCCAGCACCATTTACTGAATATGTTCTCCATTACGCATTGGGTCTTGTAGGTTTTATCAAAGATGAATGGGTTGAGAATTTGAGGATTTCATTCTCTCTCCTGATCCATTGGGCTATG
>NW_006973568.1:0-2500 GCF_000164805.1 Carlito syrichta | reverse complement strand
CCCAGGGAGCCAAGTACAACCTTCTTGGTGTGGGATTAAGTGGCTGCCACTCATGACCATGGCCACGCAAGCTTTCACATTCCCAGAAGCGTGGGCTCCACTGACTCCTCAAGGAAGATGCACCCTCTCACCTCACAAGACTGAGGGTACAAATCAGATATGCGCACAGCATGGCACTCAGAGGGCTCTCGTGATGGAGACCAGTCATGTCTGTACTCGCCTTCCAGAAGTCTCTGTCATGACAGGGGCTGCCACATGGTTTTTGCAGAATGCAGGGTGTGATGGGGGGCGGCAATGGAGGCATGACTCAGGGAAAAGGTGAGAAGGAAAAGGTGGGCACAGAGGCTGCAAGATAGGGGGGCGTCCTAGCATCAGAAAGCCTAGGAAAGCTCCAATACAGGGTAATGACCATGACAACCACGTGCCCTCGATGAGCAGAAAATAAGGGTGATAGCCCGAGGGAGGAGGAGGGGAAAGCCTCTGCACTCGGGTTTGGCGAGACCAGAGGACTGAGGTCATTTGAGAATTGAGCTGATGTGAGAGGCCATCGGGAAGCAGGTGCTGGGATGGGGGTGTCTCTGTCAGTGGGGGTGGGGCTGGGGGTAGGCACAGCAGAGCCTCCTGGCAAGGCTGAGAGTCAGGGACTGGGTGGAGCTGAATGTGTGTGTCTGTGTGTGTGTGTGTGTGTGTGTGTGTGTGTAAGACAGAGAGACAGAGACAGAGAGACATAGAGAGGGACACAAAGTTAGGGACAGAGACAGAGAGAAAGACAGAGACAGAGAATGACAGAGACAGAGAAACATAGACAGAAAGATAAAGACAGAGAGACAAAGAGAGAGAAGGGCAAAGACAGAGGTAGACAGAGAGAGACAGCAACAGAGACAGAGACACACACAGAAAGACAGGGAGATAGAGTCAGTTATGGAGAGAGACAGAGAGACAAAGAGAGAGAGGGACAGAGAGACAGAGAGAGGACAGAGGTAGAGAGCTAGATGAAGAGAGAGTGACAGAGAGACAGGGACAGAGAGAGATAGACACAGAGAGAGACAGAGAGAAAGAGACAAGGAGAGATAGAGACAGTTACAGAAACAGAGAGCAACAGAGACCGAGAGGGACAGAGAGGGAGGAACAGAGACAGAGAGAAAGACAGAGACAGACAGTGACAGAGACAAAGAGAGATAGAGTCAAAGAGAGAACAGTAGAGACAGAGAGCTAGACAGAGAGAGACAGTGACAGAGACAGGGACAGAGAGAGACAGTTACAGAGAAAGACAGGAGACAAAGAGAGAGAGGGACAGAGACAGATAGAGACAGAGATAGGGAGAGGGACAGAAAGACAGCGACAGAGATAGAGAGAGAAAGAGACAATTAGAGACTGAGACAGATACCAGAGTAAGAGAGACAGAGAGAAACGCACAGAGACAGAGACAAAGAGAGACAGAAACAGAGACAGAGAGACAGAGAGAAGATGGATGAATGCAATATATTGTCTCTGAGGGGTCATGCCAGCAGCCAAAACACTTTCTCCTGAGTGAGATATCCCACCTGAAGATGCTTTCATTTCATGAAGGGAAGCTTCTATTAAAACACAAAAGGGGACGCTCATTTTCCCAAAGCATCTCCCAGGAAGTGGGCTAGGCCCTGCATCTTCATCAACTCATTCGGATGGGCTATGGGGTCCACACTTGGGCTGCCCAGTGCTGCTTCTTAGGGAGGGCAGATGGAGGGGACAAGGAGGCCAAGGCCGGGCATGAAGGGGACTTGAGACCAAGGTCAGACATGGAGGGGCACATGGGCTGAGGCCAGACATGGAGGTGGAGACAGAGGCTGAGGCCAGACACAGCCAAGGAGAGCCCCAAAGGGCATCACTGTTCCATCATATAGTCCCCTGTGCTCAATGTGGATTAAAAACCACAAACCACAGGGTCAGCATCATTGCCTCTTGCTTGTTCACCTCCTCCAGAAATACAAACAACAGGACTCCCCACGTGTCTCACTGACTTTGGCTCACGCCTCTGTTTCCTAAGACCGGCTGGATGTCCAGTGCCAGCATACACTGCACTGTGCATCTGAGACCACAGAGAGATGCTCTCCCTGTGCCCCCCAGAACCTGCCCATCACCCCCTGCCACTGACAATCCCCACCCCACCTCCCCTGCTGAGACATCACCAGGTCAGAGTGCCTCGCAGTGTTCTGAGACCAGGAGAGGCCCATACGCAGAGACTCAGAGCTCCAATCCCACCAGGGTCACACTTTGGAAACAGCAGCCACTCAGCAAGGAGGAGCAGATCTGGAACACAGTGGTATGGACGGCCACAGTGGAGGTGTGAGAGGGACACCCCAGAAGCATCTCCAGCTTGGTTCCTAGCAGGCAGGCACAGGGCCCCAAGGGACACACTCGAAAGCAGTTACCTCCTAGCCGCTCCAGGCAGGTTCCAGGAACGATCTCGTATCTCTGGCTACACACAGGAGTCATCCCCACAGGGAACTTCATGCGGGAA